>NC_136787.1:17898449-18104059 GCF_947034865.1 Barbatula barbatula | reverse complement strand
TGGTTTCTCTTTATCTGTTGTGCGTTATATTACTCAGAGCTGACAGCTGCGTTCCTGAACCTGGTGGCGCGGAGAGGAACTGCCACGAAAAATCAACATTCCTCCTGTCCGATGTAGGAACAATGGCCATGCCATTTATACCAACTGGGGATATTATGTCCTCATGTATATTATTTTTATTTTCTAAATCAAGTATATCCTTATTTTTTATGGTTATGGCGGGCGGCGCAGATGAATTATGACGCTGGGGCTTTTCCCCATCTATGTGATTAATAATATTTTAGACAAACCTGGGACTCTAAGCCTTGATGATATGCTCCGTGGAGAGGGCGTCGGTTGAGACACACAGCACCTCAAGACAGACTCGAGCGACTGGAGCTTCACTAAAGACCCACATGTCTGTGTTTGCAAACTCCACGTGGGACTGGCGGCAGCAACAGCGTGTCTTCCACTTGTCCACTTCTACTTTGCACGGCTGGAATTGTTCATCATCTCATTATTCATAGTGTAGCTCCTGTAAGCAAACAAAACATGTTACGTGTACATGTCAGTGATCTTTATACATGCATTTACTGGGAACTAAACTACATGTCAAACTATGTTGGCATTTCCCCCGATTGGCTACAATTTGGTTTTTGTGAGTACAACCTCATAACCTCAAAGATTGACTTTGTTTTACAGAATATAACATTTTTGAAAAACTATAAAAAAGCCTTTTCCTGTGTTGCTGGCATTGACCAGCATTTCTGTTAACTGGCAGACCGGGCGCAATGATCAGCAACACCGACGTATCCATCAGTGTCTATCACTACCAAACACACACACAAACCCAAACACTTTATCATATGTGAATACTTTGTATTAGCACCTGACCTGTCACCATTTCTAAACTGTAATTTCAATCAATACTTCATACCTTACAGTATTTACTAAGGCTCAGAGTCCCCACTTTACATGCAGTTTCTTAAAAAAAAAAAGCTATGGCGTTCTTTTTTGTTTGCAATATTTTAGAATTTGCTTGTTAGTTTTTTGTTGCTTTGCCAGTATATTAAAGTGTAATCATGTACGTTGTGATATAGAATAGATGTAGAGACGCATTGTTTCCTAGTGGTAAGTGATCGAGATGCTGCCACGGATTTGAGACACTGATGAATGGTGCTATTTTGGACCTTAAATCTGCTCCTTGGTAAGGAAGCTCAGATAGGTTTTTATTTTCATGTTCGGAGGAGGTGTTCTTTGTTGTCTGGTTGTCGTAACTCGGATCGGATTGACTTTATTTCCCCCTGTCGTTTCTGTGTGGCTTTCTCAATGGACATCAAAACTGACTTGGCGAATCTTCCTTGCAGTTTACAAAACTCTTAAACTGTAGACAGTTGGAGCAATCACAAAACTGCAATTATGAACACCCGTTAATGTAAAGGTTTAATTCAAGGAGTAGGCACAAGTCTCTTAGTGCAATCGTAAACTTCGCATAGTCCATCTTAAACTACAATGTCTATGTTGCTGAACTACATCAAGGACACGTTCAAATAATACCGTAACGCCCTGTCCTAACCGAATGCAATATGATGTGTAGCCCTACTATTCCTGAATTCTCATCGGCCCAAAATCCAGCTTCACAATAACACAATGCATTAAAACGTTCGAGAGCGTGTCACATGGCGCAGACGGATTGCTTTTGATGAACACATGGAGGATTGTTGCTGCCAGTGTAGTTTGCTGTGCACAGTCCCAGGGCGAGAGGTTATATAGTGTATATATACCAGGGCAGCTGAGGACAGAATTATTGCATCAACTGGGAATGTTTAATAAATACAAAAACGACTCTTCTGTTTAGTGCACGGGGTCCTCTGATGTATTTTCTAATGCAAAAATGTAGCATCAATAGTCTCATTGACATTGGGTACATGACTTTTATGGGTTTTAGGAGCCAAAAGGCTTTATATTTATTCTTTTGGGTGATTCATTTAAGTAGCATGGTATCGTCTCTCGGTATTTGCAGTTTTGTCTTTGCTTCTAGTTAACATACTTGTAAAAGTCCTAACACAATAACCAACTGGAAAGCCCACGTTATTTTCTTAGTCTTCCATTCGTACCACTATAGCGGGGACCTTCCCAACTCACCCTAGTCTTTCCTTAGTGCATATCCACTGCATGATCTTTGCTTTTCAGTTTCCTTTTTTATATCTTGAAAATAATTCTAAGCACAGTTTTTTCTCATAGACTAGGTAATACCAACTGTGTTGTAAATAGCTAGTGAATAGATTGTAGTATGTTGAATTATTCCGTGTAACTGTCGATTGGTGTATAAAACATGAAGTCTAGCTTTGTGGTCTTTATAATGATGCCCATAGTATTTCATGTCATTTTGCAACTTAAGCTGTAGTTGAATAAATATGCAAGCTCTGACTACTGTTGTTTGTCTTTATTGGCACCTTAATACACATTGTTTGACTCTGTAACCTATGTTTATTCTTATTTTATAAAATTGTGAGTTTTTTTAAATGTGTCTACCATTTTCTACCAAAGGCCATAAAAGGTAATTACAGAATAAGAGTAAATCATTGGTAATAGTTTTAGTCTTCTAACAGAAAGGTCTATGGGACTCATTGGTGGTTATATTCTGAAAGGTCCATTAGTAATAACATGGAACGTGCCTCCAAGCAGAATTCTGTCCTTGGCAACAACCCCGTTGGCATTTGTAATACTAAAACAGAACCTTATATTAGCAGATCTCTTGGATGTCCACGAGTCACAGATGGTATTGACAAGTCTATGTAATTGACAGCAGCTCTGCAACGCTGGAAGGAAACTGCTTGTCAATGAGTATTTTAAAAGGATTCGTAAGAGCTGGACAGTTAATTCTGGCTTGATTTGCTTTTCCATTTGTTCATTCTAATGATGTTTTCGCACAAAAAGCCTTTTGAATTACAGAGCATCGCTGGTCATGTGCACATTTTGATCACATAGGCCGAGCCCTTTAACCACAGTTTGGCAGAATAAGGAGGTTTCCAGTTCTACTAAAATGAGATGCAGGATTAAACAAGATCTGCTTTCTGACCGAAAGTATACCAAAGAACCAAATTTTTGTTTACAACTCGATGCCCTTCATTTAAGTATTAAATACGCAAAGCTCAGGTAACGCGTATTTGCAAAAGACACTCTGAATTATGTTATCTTATCAAATGACATTATAAAGTGTGAAGACATGTTTTTTTTCATTCAAGCTACACCAAAACCAGACATGCAACTGTCCATAAGAGCGATGCCGATTATGTGCAATAATTGGATAAGAGGGCCGTGCTCTGTCTGCAGGAAGGGAAGGTATCCTGTTTACATGAAGCATGCTTGACATCGCTGTTGTCTTCCGGGGCTCAGAAAACAGGACATATTTAGGACACTAGTAATCTTGTTTGCATTATACAAATTCATTGAGAAAAATATAACTACAGAACCGTTTTCAATGTATCACTAATCAAAGACATCCATTGGCCTGTTGCTGCGATGTGCCAACAACAGCGCCGCCATACTGGGGAGGGCAAGACTGTACTATGATGACAAGAATGAATGAATCAAATGTACAACGTTTAGTCTCCATTTACTTAGAATCTCGATAGATTAACAGTGTCATAAAGAATTGTGAAAACTCATTTAAACATATTTGATGACACTTGGTTTACACTCTTAAATAAAAGGTGCCATATAGCACTGAAAGTGGTTCTTCGCTCATATTCACAGGAGAACCACTTTTAGTGCTATAACATCATATCTTGGTGCGTCAGTGGTTCTTCAGACGTTCTTTGTGGTGACCGAGGTGCTATATAGCATCATTTCCGTAAAAAGAACCCGTTGTATGGTTCTATATAGCACCTCGGTCAACCCCAGGGGAGGGGCTGACCTAAAGGACATTCTTTCAAAGTCCAGAACAGGGCCGTGACCGGGGGCTGACCGGCGGAAGAATTATAAACACGAATGCATGCAACGCTACAGCATTAGCAAGCCGAACACGCAATACACACGTTGCATACAACACAAGGCCCCCCCCCGGACAGTATTGGTTGAGGTACGATGCCATCAAACACATCTTCGCATGTTTCAGTGCATACTAAATAATGCATGTAAAACCCCAAACTTTACTTTATATCCATTTCTCGGATGTCCATATTTGCCAGAACCATGGGACAGTTTGTGTAACGTGTTATTGGACATATGAGAAAACTAGATTTTGAGAAACTAGACTTTTCATCAAGGCACAAACCATGGAAAAAATAGTTTCCATTTCTGCGAAAAGAAAATCAACAACATAAAACAAACATGAACGCGGCTTGTATATTGGCTTTGTTTCTGTGTCCTATAATCACTGAGGAGGTGAACGAGTGCATCTGGCACCATGTCTTGGACGTCAGCCACAACACATATAAACTACTGCAGCTGAACCAAGCTGCAAATTCAGCACAGCAACATCACTGGAAACTCAGAATGAAAGCAAATCTCACCTGACACAACAGAACTTCAACTGTCATGCATGTATAAAGACCTGTATTTGTTTTCTCTCGAGGAAGCATCACATATCTTTGATTCGGTATAGAGCAAGCTCCTCATGTATCAAAGACCATAAAACTGTACTCAGTAGTGCTGTTTGTTGGAAACCCTGATTGAAAGGACTCATACTATGGTAAAAACTTGTGATACAATGTATTTATACAGTATATAAACAATCATAGATAACAAATCTAAAACAATTCATGTAGTTCATATACTACAAAACATGCACTTAAAGCCAAAGCTCTAATGTGACGTGATTCCCTTAGAAGCACTTTCCATAACGAATGAATTGTACCGTAACGAAAGCTGCTTTGAATGTGCATTGTATTAAAGCTCTATATAAACAGTCTCATGATGAAGATTTAGGATTGACTTGTTTTCACATATGTGGGTGTGTGAACAGAACGTGGGCCTTGAAAAAGGGGTTATGGGGTGAGTGAGGGTGTGGTCAGGCATGCAGTGGTAACCAGCCAAGGGCGAGACATGGTCCTGGATTTTAGCATCGACTTCTTAGATCACTTAGGGTCATGGTAAAAACAGCAGTGACATTTATCGCACTCGACTCAATGATTTCAATATATTGATGACAATTTTATTTCACACATAAATCGAAACACATTTGTGACGGGCTACCACTAGAGGGAACTGCTGTGCATGGACACACATTTTGCATATAACATTTGTAAATCTTTCATGACCACATTGTATCATTAACAAGTATACAAATAAACAGCACATCAACCTCGACTCCACCTGCTGGCTGTAGTGTGTCACAGATACATGCCGAGACATGCACACAAGAGCGATACTGTAATTCCTTTGGAAGGTATTTATTTATAAGAACTTTCTCCAGAAGTTTCCAGTTTACCTACAGTGTTTTAGACAGAAATCACAGGCTACGTTATTGTGCAAAAACAAAACAGACATACAGCAGCGACGTCTAAAATCTACATAATGAATAATAGTAATACTACGACACAATCTTTACCATCATTCTCACGTGCTGTTTGACCTCACAGACGTTTAATACTGTACGCAGATGTGTTCAATAAGAGTCTGATGCGTTTATCAGACGCGGTGTTTGACATCTCGTCCTTCATTCGATTGTCAGTATTCTCGCGTGGTTCCACAGAAACATCAGGACAACAGGAAGTCCACGTGTCACTCACAGCAAGGAAACTGATTTTTATGGTAATACATGAACCTCCGTGGGTGTTTCCCTGAGGATCTTCTCAGTCCACTGAAAATCTGTCCGCTCGTCCTCGCCGCGTCTGTTGCGGAACTCATGTTTCTGTTTTCACGCGAGAAGTGTGTATGGTTTTCACCACCTTGGCGCTGGATCTTGTGTCCTGTTCAGAGCCCTCCGAGAGGTCGTCTTTCGAGCCCGTTTTCTTCTGAAACACAGTCACGGATACCGTATAAAGACGAGATGTGAAATTAAAATGGACTGGTTGCACAAAACCAAACTTTCTTCCTCGACATCACCTTGTTTCTTTGTCTTATATTCACTTTTCTCTGCACGTTGTATGGATTTATCGTGGCTCAAAACATTGCAGTACAGAACATACATGTAATGATGTCATTTAATGCGATGTAAACCATATGTTCTGATATGGCAAAGTTTCGTTTATTATTCTTAAGTTTATTCAGGTTATTGTTTTTAATACAGAAGGTTTATCTCAATTTTGATCAATGATATAACAAGTTATATATATAAAAGCTATAGGGCATTTTGAATGTTTAGAAAATACATTTTCAGTTTGTAAACATATCCGGTGACTGACCTGTGCAGGCGTGGAACTGGAACCAGGCACATCAGCCGTCCGGGTGACAGGCAGAGGAGGCACCAGATCAGTCCGAGAGCTGCTGACGTGAACAAGAAAACATAGAGCCGATCTGAGAACAGTTACGCGACAGACTGTGTGTGATGTGATGTTTTTAGGGCATCAGACATGGACTTACTTGACCTCTGAGAGCACAGATCTCTCTCCGTCCGAACAGTGCGAGCGTCGGTACTGCCGGAAGCTTCGAGGAGAGTGTGAATGACGGATCTTGATGGGGTCGCCTTGTGTCCTGAAATGAGATGCATGCAGTTGTTTGGACTTCTGTTTGACAGGGTCCTTTTTATTCGCCCGTCCGTGTGATTCTCCTGGCATCCGTTACGGGTTACAAACTCCCAAACATCCCAAAAAAACATCCCACTTGTATGCAGCTCATTAGGGAGTTTTTAAAAGAGAGATGCATTTATTCGATGATGATGGAAATACACCTTCAGCTAAGGGTCCAGCTAACATTTTAACATCTCCGTTCAGATGTATCTAGAACTGTTAAAACACACCAGCCAGTGAAATTCTTCTGTAAAGCGTGTTTTTGCTTAATGTATTTGAAGGTAACGTTCAACGCTTGGATACAAATAAATCTGACGTAAAACATGTTTGTAATACTAAACTTCCACGTGGCGGACGACATTATTTGACTCACTCGACTTTCTTGTATGGAATCTCCTTCATCTGCTCCTCCGTGAGACCCGACGGATCAACCAACTCCTTCCTGCACGCAAAAATGACATCATCACAAACCTGCAGCCATTCAGATGCGTCTGACGGAAGATCAAGAGAAAACACTCACTTTATGTGTTTCCAGAGCTGTTCTTTAGCTTGTACATCGGGACTTCGTCTACGACAGACACCGAGAGAACATTTCAACATGGGCGTTTACATACGGAACACTTCAAAAAGGATCGATAAAGGGCTCAACTAATTCAATCCAGAATGCTTACGATCTCGAGCGTTGACGCGAACGGCGCTGGTTAGAATCGTTGGTGCTTTTTTCTTTCTGTCTGCGGAGAACGACCTCCCACTGCGGCCCGGAGTCGACCATCTCGTTTTCCTGCCGGGACCTTCAAGTTAATAAAACAATTGTTTTGTAATTCTTGTCAATTGAAAATAAGCGACACAGAGTTCTTGCACGTTAGACCGAGTGCTATGTATCATATATATATATATCATGTTATATATCGTAACCGTGAATTACAATATACAATTGCTCCTACTTTAAAACAGGCTTTATACCACCCACCCACCCACATCACTAAAACTCTTTTTTAATATCAAAATCATTGTTTGACATCAGTGACATTCTCATATATATTTCTGTGAAATTTCTCACCGGTTTCTTTTTTTACGCTGCTCTCTGTTGGAATTCTCGGATTCGCTACCACTGCTAGTGTTGCCATGGGAACGGGACCTTAGGGACAAATTGGAGGGGTTAAAGGTCGACAACGCAATGAAAGAAGGAAGTAGTAATAAATAATGCTAATGAATCCTCTGTACATCAATTACAACGTTTTTAAGAATAAAAGTAAATCAATCGTCACATAGAGTAAATGAGAAGACAGAAATAAATCCAAACCTTCTCCTGTGCTGTTTGTTGACCTGCTGGTCTTCAGCGCTGTGACCTCTCCTGTTGAGACGCAAAACAATCAGACGCGTTTAAAGACAAACACTGAATGTCCTGTCATGTCTGCCATATCATCCCTGGTGTCCTTTATTTTTTGGTAAGCTTCAGCGTATTAAGCAGTCTTCTGATCGTGCTGTCAGATTTACTAAAAAACTGTGCATTATTGTACAAATCGTACATCATCCGTAACATGAACATGTCAAAGACCATGCAAAATTCTACATCCAAAGTTTTACAAATGCTAAATAAGACTCATCTTTTTGTACTTGACGTCTTAATGCTTAACATTTGAAAACAAAGACCCTCGCACAAAGGACCTTTGCTGCAGTTCTTTTCCACTAGATGGAGCTAATGTGTCTCAGGATCTTGATTCAAACATGGACCTCATGTGGTTCTTTAAACTACATTAACACTGAAGGTCACTGAGAAAAGAAAAGTGACGGCAGAAAAGTGAAACATCTTCACACAAAGCCATGCACCCTTGAGCCGTGAGCTCGCACCTGCGGCGGGCCGAGTGAGAGATCTCGTTCTCGCTGCCTCCGGACGGCGTCCGCCTGTGAGCTTTTGGGAATTTGGGAGATTTGTTCCGCTCGCTGGCCGAGTTGTACAGTCCGCTGAGATAAAGCAAAGACGGGGCTTAGTGTGATCGTCAAAAATATAAGAATGCAAAGAACAATAAGGAAACGCTCATAACGCCACCGTGTATCACGGCCCTTTGGAATGATATTGAAAAGATCATAAATGGAGAGCTAGTCTCATCTGTGTCTCGGAAATTTCTCCTGTGAAAAATAACCAGAAATCTCACAAACGTCTGTGAAGAGATCTCGGTGGCACTAACTGAGCTCAGATTTGTCAAGTCTGCAACCAAAAGTCAATATGATTGAATTTCTCGATTTTAACTCAAACATTTCTCATCAAATTGACCCCGTATCCACATTATTTGACCTCTACTATCGACATTCATTTACACATTCATACACTTCATGCTTTGGAACAATTGCTTCACGTGTTTCTGTTTATTTCTCCTAAGAGAACCATCCGAGAACAAGTTGATTCTTTGTGATTTGATTTTGTGACGTTCAGTCTATTGTGAATCGTGTTGGAAACAGGATCTCGGTTGTGTACCTCTGCGGAGCATCTTCTTCCCATGGTGCACTGGGTTTGATCTGCCGGTCTTCAGTAGTGCTGTCCGTCTTCACTTTGGGGCTTTTGGTAAACACAAGACACATCACTGAACGTTGTTTTTTATGCGGATATTTGTGGGAGTCTAAAAAAGCTTGCGTTTACTTTCTACTTTTATGTTTCTTATAGACAGAATTTCTTATACATTACTTTTTGTATCTTATAGACAGAATTAAGTTGGGAAAAAAAAGAGATTGTAGAATTAAGAACCCAACAATGTCTCAGACACCCAAGTCAGACATTTTATACATTTCTCATCTGTATGACATCAATGAACTCATTTGCATCTATTTTTTTTACTTGATGAACTCCGAGGCGTGTCATGAAAGATAAAGCTCGGAGAGTTCGGTACCTCTTTGCTGGCGAGGGTTTCTGGACTGTCCTCACGTTCTCCGTCTTTGTGATCGCCTGACCTCCGTTGTTCCGCCCTAAAGCAGACATTTCCCAAACATGAGTTCTATTGTGGCCCAAGACATCAATCTACAGTTTCTGATAGCCAGAACAATTCCTTATCTCATGTCATCTGTCCACGTATATCCTCCACACATGCCCTCTCTTCACAGACGCCCTTCTCCGCTCTATTGTCTCAAGTGATTAGCGTCTGATGGTCATTTCCATGAGTAAGCGCGAGGGCCTTCCTCAGAACAATGGAGGCCGGGTCGGGTTTGACTTTCATCGTCAGAGTTACAAACCACATCCATCCACACACACATTCCTGTTCTAGCTGCGTTTTGTTGGCATGCCAGATAGCAAGTGAGTTTGTCTCAAATCGCATGCCTGTGGAGCAGTCAGGTGTATGAGGGGCCGTTTAGGCCATAATTATTGAAATGACTCTTACAAACACTAGTGAAATAAAAACATCGATCGAACTTAGTGAAATTCATTCATACATATTAATGAAATGACTCTTACAAACACTAGTGAAATAAAAACATCGATCGAACTTAGTGAAATTCATTCATACATATTAATGAAATGACTCTTACAAACACTAGTGAAATAAAAACATCGATCGAACTTAGTGAAATTCATTCATACATATTAATGAAATGACTCTTACAAACACTAGTGAAATAAAAACATCGATCGAACTTAGTGAAATTCATTCATACATATTAATGAAATGACTCTTACAAACACTAGTGAAATAAAAACATCGATCGAACTTAGTGAAATTCATTCATACATATTAATGAAATGACTCTTACAAACACTAGTGAAACCATACATATGTATTACTGTAATCTTTTACAGACACATTTCAGTGTAGTCGATGAAAGATTTCAGTGTAGTCGATGAAAGATTTCAGTGTAGTTGATGAGAGCATATTTCACTGGAAAAGGAAGCTGCATCCTCACTTCCGTTTAGTTTGGCGCGCGTTGATGACGTGTTGATATGCCGCGAACAGGAATCTGTCAGATGCAATTAATTTACTGAGCAATATTTTACAATCGCCCGCGCTACCTTCGGTTTTTCCTTATACAGTTTCGTTGTCAATGCAATTTTTTTATTGTCTAAAAATATATTTTGGCTATAAAACTATAAAACTCTCCCAAAAAGCTGAAGCGTGCGGTTCCGTAATTCTTGGCGTCTGCAATTCCAATAGGAACTACACATTCGAATGAAGCTTTACTCCCACTTTACCAGGATTTAAAGAGTGTGTCGAGGAAATAAAACTCTGGTTTTAAGATTGCAAAATGACGCCACGGCGATGTTTTTTGTTTTAGCAAGTGTTTTGCGCTATTTTCATACACGAGTAACAATGAAGATGATATTACAGCTTTTCTAAGAAGTGCACTTAAGTGTTTAGAGGACATTCAAACAGCGAATGGTGCTACGAATATGTTGAGACTTCACAGAGAGCTAGAGGACCAAACGAGAACCTTGCATTCATTGTTGCAAGCTGTAAGAGCTGTGGATGAGGAGAACCCTTGTTTACTAGAACTGCAGTCCTTACGTTTTGTAATGTTGTTTTGTATACAAATAATTATTTTTTAAAATTTTATATAACAATTATTTGTATACAAAACAACATGGCATTTCAAAGCGTTATAATAGAAAATACAGTCCATGTGCATGACATAAATACAATTATAATAAAAACATAACAAAATAATAATAATATATATTTTTTAATACAAATAAAATAAACAAATAATAAATAATTTAAGGGGCTATGGTTTTTCTTGTAAGTCATATTCTAGAATGTGTCATACCATATATAAAAGGCCATATTCCATTTCCGGATCCAAATGATCTGATTGCATAGGCAAACAACAAAATAATGGGAATATAGATTTATTGTTTGCTGTAAAAGTACGATCATAACCTTTATCACCATAACGAAATGTCCAGACAGTGGTTACTTTTCACAATTCGACTTTTCAAGAGGATCGCTACCGTACAACCCTGTGTAGATGCGCAATTAAGCGTATAGCGTGACCGCACTTATCTCAACCGCAGATTGCGTGAATCCTGCGAGACGTTGTCTGTGTCTATAGTGTGCGGCGGCTTATGCCCAAGCAGCTTAAAGTTCGCTGCCAGTTCATACCTAAGCCAAGGCAATATGAGATCTGTGCATATGAGATCTTCCTGGCAAGTGGGTCGGAGTTGTTGGAGGAACTAATAAGTAATTAATTCAGTAAATTAATTGCATCTGACAGGTTCCTGTTCGCGGCATATCTGCACGTCATCAACGCGCGCCAAACTAAACGGAAGTGAGGATGCAGCTTCCTTTTCCAGTGAAATATGCTCTCATCAACTACACTGAAATCTTTCATCGACTACACTGAAATCTTTCATCGACTACACTGAAATGTGTCTGTAAAAGATTACAGTAATACATATGTATGGTTTCACTAGTGTTTGTAAGAGTCATTTCATTAATATGTATGAATGAATTTCACTAAGTTCGATCAATGTTTTTATTTCACTAGTGTTTGTAAGAGTCATTTCATTAATATGTATGAATGAATTTCACTAAGTTCGATCAATGTTTTTATTTCACTAGTGTTTGTAAGAGTCATTTCATTAATATGTATGAATGAATTTCACTAAGTTCGATCGATGTTTTTATTTCACTAGTGTTTGTAAGAGTCATTTCATTAATATGTATGAATGAATTTCACTAAGTTCGATCGATGTTTTTATTTCACTAGTGTTTGTAAGAGTCATTTCATTAATATGTATGAATGAATTTCACTAAGTTCGATCGATGTTTTTATTTCACTAGTGTTTGTAAGAGTCATTTCATTAATATGTATGAATGAATTTCACTAAGTTCGATCGATGTTTTTATTTCACTAGTGTTTGTAAGAGTCATTTCAATAATTATGGCCTAAACGGCCCCTCATACAGGTGAACACGCTTTCACAAAGAACCGTAAGAAGTCAAGCGGAACCGAACGGAGCGATCGCACACCTGAGATGCATGTCACATGATACTCAAATCCCAGAGGTTTCTTTCATTCAAGACAGATAAATTACTTGATAAATGCCATTGTGTTACGCAAAGAATTTTTTTTTGCTATACATAAATTGTCAATATATTAAATCATTTATTTGAGATGTTTTTGTAAATGTATAGAAACGTATATCATACAGAAATATATAGATGGGTTCAGCGGTAACAACATAAACAAATGTCATGTGGCCCAAACTTAACTTCCAGTAGACCCCTGAAAGAATCAATTACTGTTGAGTGGTTTTAATTTAATATACGATATTAATATGAACTAAATATGTTATATTACAACCAGAAGTTCAACTTCTGATGAAACCGTCTATTGAAACACAGAATATAGAAATGTACTACAGTATATTGAACCGTTTTTCATATGTTTAAAAATATAAGCGCCTTTTTTACAATATTTAGAAATATTATTGGATTACATTTCCCAGTATATTTCCATTGTCTTGCCTTGTAAGGGAATTTTAAAGTGACATTTCCTGCTAAATCATCCCTGACAGCTCAAATCATTATTATTTATGGATTGTAATAAAATATACGGGTTGTATGCACTGTATGTTTTCTATTGTTGTACAAATATGCCATTTCATACCATTCCTTTAACGTGTCTTGAAGTGCATCTCACCTGCATTAGACGTCTGCGGGCATCTCTTTGGGTAAGTCTTACTGCGGGTTCGGATCACCTGCAGGTCTGGTCGAGGTAGTGTTATTGACGGCTCTCTTCCGATCTGCATTGCAGTTTTTCCACTAGGAAACATCCAACATTAGAATTCATTTATTCTGTATCGCCATAAAGATACGTTCCTCTTAACCGCTGCATTTCATTCTACTGCTGAAACCAGACAGATCGATGTGTAGTGGTAGTCTATATGTTGCGCAGATGTTTTATTTAACCCAGTAAGATTTTATTTATTGTGTGTGTACTGACCTGTAGCGATGTTTTGAGCCCAGAGAGCTGAACTTTGATAGTTTCCTCGACAATGAAGCGGACTCATTCTCCGGCATTCTGTGAAGAATATTCAATGCTATTACCTTTACAAATCAACCTCTTACATTAAGAAGTGTTTTGCAATTCTTTTTTTACACCTTTGTTTTCTATGCATTTTATCTTTTAATTTGCACGAACACAATTTTATAGTCTGAGGGACACATCTGTTGTTTGCACATGTATTTTAATGATGTCAATTAAAGAACAAGGCTGCGTCTGAAATCTGTGACAGTACGTACTGAATTTGAATAAGTACCTACCGGCCGTTAAACAGTACGTTCTATATAGTATGAGTACTAGAGTGTAATATGAATATACTTCGGACATAATCCGTCCGCCATGCTTTATGGTCATGTGACCCATATGCTCTGTGACCTACGACGTATAGTATAGACAATAACAACCTTCACGTGAGCGTTGATAAAAACATAATTTAGTCACGAGAAATTCATTTATTGGCACTTACATTAAAAACAGACGTCCGCTTAAAAAGTTTTTCGCTATATTTATATGATTTACTTTTTAAATTCGACCGTTGCTCAGCTCCCGTGGCATCATGGGATAGAGAAGTGTTCATCTGATCCACACTCATGAGTAAACCATCCCGGTTATTCTCTCCTGTTTTTTTCATACTGAGGTTTCGGACATACTACTCATGACTTTTCGCCTACTACTTAGTATGGAAGGCGGCGATTTCGGACGCAGCCCAAGTGTAAGTGAGAGTTTTACATTCATTCATATGTGATGGAACTCTCTCTCTCTCTCTCTCTCTCTCTCTCTCTCTCTCTCTCTCTCACACACACGCACAGTTTGTGTATATGACTGATTTGACTTGTTTTTAAAGGTCTGGATTATCCTGTTTGGACTCCATGTTTGGGACACCGAGTTGCTCAGATACGCGTGTCAATGTGTTATTGTTGGTGATTTAATGATCACAACTCACCACTACAATGCTATGGTTTTTCTTAGTACATTTCTATGTGGTTGCTTCAATGTTGCTTTTCAGTGCATCGCTAGGGTTTTTAGTCATGGTTGTTAGTGGTTATTGCTCACTTGCCCATCATGACATTTCCATATTTTTTCAAATAACTAAATTTAAAGGCCCAATTTTACAGACATATCTTAGCTGAAGACAGGACAATGCCTTAGTTAGATTAAGATATTTATCTCACCTTTATAAAAATACCAAAGAAGAATACATTACTGGTGTGCATCTCGAGACAAAACAATGGCACTGATATATTTTGAGATATTTCTGGGCAAGTTATATTCAGATAAGACAAGACCCACATTCATTTTATTCTGGGACTAGCCATAAGCCTTGTCTGTGAAACCACGCCAAAGAGTTTAGAGTTTGCACGGAAATAAAATGAAAATAGTACCATAATCCCCAAAACTGATTTTTGTATACAATAAGAATGGACTGCGACAGCCTCTTCTCAAGCTAATAAAACGATGAATCTATTTTGTATTAAAATTGTTGACACGTCCTGTCTAAATAATGCATAACCTCCAGAACTACAGCAGTATTCACAACGTAAAGCAGTGATTTGCGTTGTTTCTGTGAGCTTTTGCACGGTGAGAGGAGGCAAATAATGGATTACATTTTGGAGTAGTTCTTATCTTCAGAACAATTGAGTTGCATTGAGTTATTTTATTATGCCTCTCCGTCATTTTAAAGCGTTTTATTAGCAGAAATAAAATCATGTAAAAAAACATCCATTTTGCCTTCACAGAAAAAACCCATCAGGGGGTTTGAATGGCACAAAGGTGAGTAAATAATGACAAAACTTCTTTTTAAGATGGAATAATCAATCATTTTGTGTCCTCACTTGACCTCGCCGGCGTTGGTGAAATTTTCCTCTTTATCTTCCACACGGAGACCTGAGTTTAGAAGTGTAACTTGTGTAAATCCCTCTTCTCTTTATCTCAATTTCACACGCAGATTACTGCAGAAATCCTTCATTCTGAGTGTGCTAAAGCGAGGTAAGACGGTGCGCTCTTTTAAAGCAAACACCAGGGATTGTGTCTCTGAACATCAGTGCCTCAGTAAAGCCCCACCGGCACTTCAGAGTTTCTCTCTGAGAACGGGATCGTGTGCCAACGGTTTCAGTTTCGAAACAGAAACTCTAGAAGGATTAAGATGTTTGTGACCCTTTCTTTCAAGACGTTATGTTCGGTATGAGGTTGTTCAAATTTCACACGAGCGTAATCTCTTATGTGAAAAGGAGTTGTTTCTTTACCATAGTACAATGATGGGATCAGACGTTTACAAACAGTAAAACATGTCAAGTTAACAAAATTGTCCTCCATACGGTAACATCTAAATTAAATATTTCTTCCACTGTTTTTAAGTCACTATATGTAATGTTTAGGAGAATATGAATGGATCTGGTATTAAACTGATACTGCGATAATTCAGTGCATTATTTAAAGCCACAATATGTACATTTGAACCGCTAGAAGGTGCACTTTCGAAACAACAACAAACGGCGAAGCTAAATGACGTTATGTCGAGAGAGTGGAATTATGTCGGTTTCATCATCTGGAGGCGTATGGAGATCTCCCATCATGTTCACGGACGAAAAAAAGAAATGCATTTTATTTTATGTCATCGTAATGAATTAGCTTGCAAGAAACGTGGAATGTAATGCTACGTTGATTTGGTAGCATAATGCTACACAGTTTTACACGTTTAAACAGTAAACTACGTTTAGGCTTTTTTGGGTTTCTTTTTACTCGCCAAAGAGTAATCGTGAACCAAAATGACCGAACAACAGATGCTGTATAAACCACTTTTGCATTTGCGTGTTGCCGTCGGTTCTCCAACCGGAAACAGGATAGTGCGGAGCAGCGGATATTAAGTCACTGATATGCGACGTTATTTTAAAGAGGAATTTCTCTGGATTTGCACATTCTTGGGAACATTAGGGATCATGTAAGTACACAACCGCATGAAATATATATCACACCGTGCAAGTGATTTTTGGATATTTCATAACAAAATGATTCCATATTGTGGCTTTAAAGCAATTTTAGCTTCGAAGCGAAGTTGTGGTTTACCTGAAAAAGGTATGATGCTCCACACAACACTTCCAGAGGTTCTTGCACGCCGTCTTACTGGGAACTTCAAAGAAGAACGACGTTTCAATACACTGAAACGAAAAGAAAGGAAGCTCTGCGTGAATACATATCTGTTCATATTCAGTTTTGTGTAAATGCCTCGTAACCCTGATGTGTTGAAATGAGTCTATTCTCACGAGATCACAGGCACTGGGACATTTGAAATGAGCATTCTGTCTCACGCTGGATAAATTGACCCCTGGAAGAAAAGGTTTATAGGAACTGTCCAGGGAATCTCACTGGAGGTTGAGGACCAGTCGTAACACTGAATCAACAATGGGATCTTCATGAGGTTCTTTGTCTCGTGTGTCTTCACATTTACACACAGCACTGCTGTAAGTATATTCAATTTGTAATTTAACTGTTTGTTGGTATGTGTTTAGGTAAAATGAACGTTTTTGTTTCATTTTGTAAACTACTAACAGTATTTCTAAAGAAAATATAGTTTCTATTTGCATTTATTTGCAGAAAATGAAAAGTGGAGAAACAAGTTCAGATTCACTTTTAAGCAATACAACAGTAATACTTCTACATGTATTTAGAAAAACTTCAAATATAATTTTACAGTTTTCATGTGTCTTGTCATGTTGTCAGTAATTCACATTGCTGGATGACTTTATGTCACTCGTGAGGTTTAGTTTTGTTGAAATTCCACAAACACTGGACTGGAATGACCGCAATACACCTAGAAATACTGTTTTAATGAACAGTTTCTTATTTTGTCCATTCATTTATATTTATACTACTTGTGTAGTCTCGAGAATTGTGCTGCATTATTGGTTTGTGTGTTTTTATATTAAAAAGACAACTTACATCTCTGCTCATAACCCGCAGTTCGAACTGTGTTTCCTTGAAATATACTTTTGTAATTCTTGGCCTGAAACATCAAAGAGTCTATTTTTTACATGATTTTGAAAAACTTATACACATCTTTGTTAAGAATACTTTTTAATACAACAGAATCTAATAACATAGAAATTCTGTTGAAATATTAACCAACCAGAAATATTTCCCGACTTGCGTTTTGTTTTTGTAAACTACGACTCCGACCGGCGTCAGTCCTAGGAAATATTCATCCTGCTTTTCTCCCTGAAAAAATATGAATTTTAAATCAGTGAATGATTGGCAGAAAAGTTCAATTTAGTCGTACAAAACAAAACAAGAAACAAATTCTCATGGTTTCTACTTTGAAACATTTAGCAGACGATTAAGATGATAAGTAGTAATGAAACGTATACTCACAAACACAGGGTGCAGGTCAACCCCGTACATCTCCAGGGTTTTGGCAATTCCTAAATAATCGTTCTCAGCCTCAGCAGGCACCTGACCCCTGCACACAGAGGTCAACACATCACTGAACTCATTACAGAACATAAAACAATCACAACACCGTCCAATTATTCTCCAAAGATGGAATGAACCAATAATAATAATAAAAACCAATAAAAGACAACAATTAGAAAAATTTTGAGAACTACATCGCATTTCTTTTGCTCTTCAGATGTTATTCATTAACTCATTTGTAAATATGTGTTTTTCATTCACTTAATAACTGGTGCATACCAGTGACGTCTAACCTGAAACCAGTTCCACGTGTATTTAACCTATTGACACTAATGCATGTTGGACCAGACGCACAGTGAAGTGAAAATAAACGTTCAAATATATGGATGCAAATAGATGCTCTGTAAAAACATGATTTTATTTATTTATTTTATCCATAATGCATTTTAATCCTACTTCAAAACCTGAAATGATCAATAAATAAAAACTAGGACATGACTTTTAAATCTAAATGCAAGTTTGCAATACATTGTGGTGTAAGACACATTTTCATCTCTTAGTGTTATGCTGGGTTCACACCAAACGCCAACAATCGCGTTCCACGCTCTTTATTACCCGCGAGAAAAGTTCGTTATTTCAATATATTTTCAACATTTGCGACGGCCGCAGATATGCTTCATTTGTACCCCGTCTTTACATTGACTTTTAAACAGTTTGCGTGAATAAATGACATACATTCGCGTTCGGTGTGAACCTAGTGTTACAGCTCAGCTTTGGTGAATTCAGTCCAAAAAACGAACTATCATTATCCCCCACCATCACGCATGCAGAAATGTATTAAATATTCCAGTCACGGATCAGAGCAGACGGAAGCAAGGTGGGAAAGCGGGCGTGCAGGGTGGGGCGAGCATGATTGTTGATGGTCTTTTATAAGTGTCGGGCCCCGTCATTTGGAGACCCCCGGAGACTTAAATGCATTCAGCCCTTTCATTTGGGCCCTGAGTGTGCGTGTCAGTGCATTTCGCTGCCTAATTGAAGCAGCTGGAGTATTCTGTTCTGAAGTACCTACCCGACCATTAAAGATGATTTCTTTGGGTTGTACTTTAAAAAGCCGTCTCTAGCTCTGTATGTAATTTCATTAAACAGCACACAAAATGACGTCATTAAAAATGAACCATGACATGTTTCTCTTACTTGGAAACAAATCCGTCCTTTCTCATCTATGATCCACTCGGACACCTCAGCTCCTCACAGACTCTTAGAAATCAGACGACTGGTAATTGCTCAAAACTCTTTCCGTAGAAGTCAAGTGGGGATTTGTTCGCTTAAAAATATGACGTTCAACAAACAGACAAGCGAGATACCCACAATGTCTGTTTAAGCCTCATCTAATTCATTCTCCTTCCTCAAAGCCCATCTGATCGTGTCACCTGACAGGTGCTGCTCATCCTAACACTCGTTTGACAGGTGAGCATGTTTGACAAAGGGTCAAAACGAGAACTGTGAGATGATCAAACAAACCCGGAGAGAAGCTCTCATTACAAAGACAAAGAGTCCAGCCAGAGGGAGAAATCCTCACAGTCTATCGCACAGAATCTAGTCAAAGACACCATGTCTGATGGAATCCTGTCTATTCTTTATGGGTTTTCGTGGGAATTTAAACATTTTCAATATTATATATAGCTTAAATACACCGCAAGGTTCTTCGGTTATGAGTGTCCGACATGGACACATTTACAAGAATTTAATAAAAATCTGAGCTGTTCTGACACAGACTATGGGTTAAAAAATAATTAGGGCAAAAATTCTGTCATCATTTATTCTGTCGTTCATCACCGTCATTCATTCAAAACCTGTATGTGACTCTTTCTTCAGAGGAACACAAAAGAAGATATTTTCAGAAATATCTCAGTGGTTTTGTGTTCATGCAATGTAGAGTCAATGAGGTCTTGTGTTGTTTGGTTATCAACATTTTTCTAAATATCTTCTTTTGTGTTTCAAAGAAGAAATAAAGTCATACAGGTTTGGAATAAAACAATATACAGCATTTATTAATGTCATGTTTATTTCCTCATTTACAGATTCATTATTAAAATCAAACATTTTGTCTGTTAACATTAGTTAATGCATCATGACCTAACATTAATAATTGTATTGACATGAACTAACATTAACAGGGATTAATAAATACTGAAAAGCTAAATTGTTCATTGTTAGCTTATGCTAGCTAACACATTTACTACTGTAAAGTGTTACAGATTTTTTACTTTGGGGTGAACTGTCGCTTTAAATGTGTAACAAAGTCCTGCGTGGGGTCTTACATTAAAGTTTTATGAATCTGTTCGATGGCGTCCTCGTGTTCTTCTTTCTGGTCCGGGACAAAACGAAATTCCGACACGTAACCTGATGTGTGTTTGTATGGATCGTAATCTCCAAGCTCAGCTATAGGGACAAAGATGCAGTAAATACAATAAAACTTATAGACATCAATGACGCTGCATATAAACCGTACGTCAATTAAAATTGTGAAAATTTAGGTTAAAGCCGAAGTATTTGTTGTTTGTTCAGCTATCAAACAGGGATGAAATGAACAGAGATGACACATTTACATTTTTAAAAGGTAAGACCGCGTGCTCCTTAACATCCACGTCAAGAAAATGGTTTTAGATTCCAAAAGCAAGATCATAATGTCGTAAGCATCAAATTAGATTTCATGAAAAACCTTTCCCACGTACATTGAATTGCAAGAGCTCCCAGTTGGGTGCTGATATCGAAGGGACATGGAAGTCTTCCCTGAAGAACATCTTGTTTAATCTGCAGAAAGAACTGATACCTAACAGAACAAACCTACGGTATTAAGAGATATGCATTCAAACAACTTCAACAACATCAAGCGGGATCTCTATCATTTTACATTTTAACATTATGCATATTATATTAAAATCTCAAATTATAATGCAGATTAATTGTAATACACACCTCGTGATTTCCTCTTTCAGTTTACAGGGGTCTTCAGCATAAAATTTCACACCAAAATAAAGTGTATACGGAGGCCCGGCTGAAATAAAACACAACAACCTATGAATGCACAATGATTTCCATTCAAGAGTCTAGAATAGAGGGGGTCAGTCCTGCTATTAGAGATTTACTCTGAAACTGTGGCTCTCAAACTTCTTCGTTCTAAGGTCCCCTTTGTGTATAGTGCGTCGTTTTGCGGCCCACCCAAATAAAGACTTCTTAAACGTAGAATTTAAGTTCAACGAAAACCATATTCAGCTATACATCAATTATTTTGGTTGGTGGTGTTATTTTTCTGATTGCATAAAATCTATGATAAGTTTCTATATTTCATAAAATGCCACCTCATTTGCGGCCCCCCCTGCCTGCAAACATCTTGGGGGCCCCCGGTTCAAGAACCATTGCTCTAAAACGCAACCTTTTCATGTCGCCCAATATGACACATTTAAAGCATCAAGTATTTAGTATTTAGCCTGAAAGTGCACAGGTAAGCGTGCACAATTTATCTCCTCGCAAAATTGAGTTATAGTTCCACCTGTTGGCAACCACACCTGAACCAGCTATTTAAGAATTATTCACTAGCATGTTACCGGCAGGTGTGCAAAACAAGCATTACAAATATTTCATATTCTACACTGAAAAGGCATTCCCGCAGAGACTGTTGTGACTAAACTGTGTTCATTCTTGACCTCGATTCACAGAACATCAGTAAATGTGTAAGCCCTGCATTGTGTAGTCGAATCATGTTCAAATTGACAATATTATGAGAATAATAACAGCATCACCTCTCGCTGGGCTGATCCAAGTTTAATAGACACTGGGGGTTAGTCGTTAGGTCAATACTTTATTATTTTTCCCGTCGTGCAGGCAGAATTAAAAATGTGGCACGCTGTCTAATCCAATATCATTAATATAAAACCCAATTCATACGTACTTGTTATTAGATCTTTGTGTTCGGAGAGACTTTTAGAGGGATCCAGCCAATACTGTGAACACCCAATACAAACAAAGAGAAACATACAGATAAGTTATATATAAAAACAAATCACACATTGCATCATGACACACAAAACCCAACTATTGGATTAGATTTTGATTAGTACTGATGTATCTCTTCACTAATAATGAGAATTTATAGTATTTCCTGACCCAGAGCTTTGACCCGCTGAGATGTTCAGTCATGCAGTGATGCCTATAAAACGTGTCCCGTGAAACACGCATCAATAAAACATGAAGTCTGAACACGTCAGAGCATGCAGTCGAGAACCAAACATCTGCTGCTGAACATGTGGAATATACATGCTTAACAACTGTATGTTCTGGAGACTTAACTCAAGCTGATGCGCATCACAACCATCTGACTTTTAATCCAACTGTGTGATAAATATATAGAAAGAAGCTTGTTGCATTTGACCATTTTCCTTTACTGACGCGGGTCAGTAGTAAAATCAATTCCATTCAACTACTCCTTTAGCAATTCCTGTTTCGTAAACATACATGTGTTAACTTGTGATCTGCTGATATCTCTCATGAAAAAATGGATGGCTCATATTATTACGTTGCCAGTTGGTAATAAACCCACTACAGATAGTCCGGTTAGAGACTAACACCAAATGGGAGTAACCCATTTATTGTCACCCCAAAAAACTCTTTGCATCCGTATGTGTGTGGTTTTCTATAAAAATAAACCATATTGTTACTATAGTAACCATAGTTTCACTATGGTATTGTAGCAAAGCACAGTAACCACACATTTATCATAGCTGTATAATTGTAATTACAGGTTAACTATGATATTTGTAGTTGTATGGTGATATATGATGTAGCCCAGGGATTGCATATACTCTAATACAAATGTATAGTATACTGCAATGTAAGTCTTTGGATAAAAGCGTCTGCCAAATGCATGAATGTACATAGATTGTAATAAATCAGACAAAACATGGTTGGATCATTAACAAACCTGAAAGCAAACTAGATTTGATGTTTTCTAAAGAAAGAAAAATATTCAAGAAGAAAAATATTTGTTTTTCTCCACTAAGAGTAATCAAATCTGGTTGCACAGATTTGACCTTTAGCATGATGCTCAACATTTAAAGAGACAGTTAACCTCAAATCCAAATCTCCATTGAACTTATATGTTATATGCCTTATTGTGTTGTAGTAGAAATTCACTAAATCAGCTTTTTACAAGCTAAAAGGAAGGAAAAATACATATTAAAATGTTTTCATTCAGTTATTATATCACAGATTTACGCTACCTTTTAGTGGTGTCCCACTAAACGCATTACCTGTCCAACATTTGGTTTGTCGGGTGTTGTGGGGAACAAAACCCACCATCCTCACGATAGAAGTGATTGTTAAACATACTAAATGATGCTTAGTTGTAAATGTAAAAACTTTTTGTGAGGGTTCAGGTAAGGGAATAAAAATACCATTAGGTCGGCATAAAACAACAGAAGTCTATGGCAAGTCCTCAAGAAGACACCAAAGCAACTCAAATGTGTGTATGTGTGCAGATGGGAACAGGATTAGTGCTGGACGTTATTAAATTAAAATACGTTAATTGAATCGGTGAGTCTCATCTAATAATCACATCAGAGCAGATGGCGAAGTGGAAATGAAGAATCCTCAGATCCTCTCTTCATTTCTAAGAACACTGAGTGAACACAACATTCATGTAAGGTTGACCGTAACTACACCGTCTGTGATTAAAACAAACCTCTGACCGTAACGTCTGTTCCTTTAGCTTAGCTTTGTATTAGCATCGTAAAGGTTACCCAGGAGCACACAAAAAATGTGCATAAAAGCGTCTGCAAATGCCAAAATGTAAAAATGAGGTACCTAATTCATATCTCAGAATACAAGAAGATATACAGAAGCACATAGCAACCGCTCGGAACACCGTGGCAACTGTTGTCTTATAAATATTGACGGACGTTTTATTGCGTTTTATGTTTTATAGTTTATTCCCTGTGCCAAAGACGAGTTAGAGAGGAATTTATCCAATTCTGTAACTTACAATTAAATTAAACAATCCAAGAACGCACGTCAACCACACCTGCACAGAAATGATGATGCTAACATGTAAATGACATTTTTATCTCCTCTAAACCATAATCATCTGGTTGATAGATTTGTGTAAAGTTAAGTTACGGCCCGCCTCTTGGCCGGTAATAAATCTAGACTAGTGGGACAGGGCCCAGAAGGCATTGTGGGAAACACCTCGCTCATTGGTCGAGCTTATGAGGTAATGACGGTTGTGTGTTTTTTCACAAGTTTGCACTTTGCCTTACCCAAAATCTGGCCTCAAGGTAAAGCTAATCGCCCTTTACTTTATACTTCAACCCTCTGTTCACGCGTCAAAGGTCAAGCTGCTTTTGGGATCTCATGACCACACAATGGCACGGCAAACAGGATACGCTTTAGCAAACCTTCTATAAGGAACAGTTCACTCTTGTGTCGCTTTAAACCTGCACGAGTTTGTTTTAACACAAAAGAACAATTTTTGCACAGTATTGTCTCTTTAAATCACCAAGTTGGATCTATGCGAGTTTTAGAAAACATTTTGCGAAGGACGTTTGTATGCGTTCAAATCCGTCTTAATGTGTAGGCGCTTGATATCAATTCCCACAGTCTCAAACATCTTTAAATAGATTCAAGAGACATTTGAATAACGTATTAACAGAAGATGTATGGAGTAATGTAATGACATTTTAAATTGTAAAAAGGTAAAAAGAGAGTCATGAATTTGGAAGGAAGGGGGGAAATGTCAACGCTTTTCATTTTTGTTTGAATGAACTGTTTATCTAAAATAATACCATATATCTTTACGCCATGTACCTGATAATGTATCTTATTTGTAAACATTTTTTATTTTACATTTATTTTGCAAAGCTAAAAAACACAAATACATTCGATTGAATTAGAATTAAGTTTCACTCTTTAAAAAGGATGCGTTCATATTAACAGTGTTTGTGTTGTGCCATTTAACACATTTTGTGTTCATTTTATGTGAAATAAATAAAAAGGATAACACGAGTCGGGGTAAAAGTAACACAAAATGTATTGTCCCAAGAAATTGATGCGTTTCCCTAAACTGAACACAAAATGTTGCTTTTCGCACCAAATTGTTTGTTTATAGAGTGTTGAAGAACTTACCGTCTGATGACTGCGGTCACAATAGCGAAGCCCAAAATACTCCGCTTCGACAAGATTCACATGAGCAAACACGTAATCCAGCAGAACTGAACCTTTGGTCGATTTCTGCACGGGGAGAGATGAAAAATACCATTAAAATCAACATTACGTTCAACCATTGCTGTGTTTCACCAGTTTCAATTGCGTCCGCAGAGCGCCAAGGCTCAAACGTCACGGTTCGCTACTGGGTTTATCACATTTTTCTTTCTCAGATCTATAAAAGAGAAACCACATGGTCAGAATTACTTTCTGTATTTCATTATTGTCTATCGCAATATTATTAGTCTATCCTCTTGTTGAGCTCTTGAGGAGGGTTTGTGCCTTTGTTCTCTGATTCAATATGAGAAATAACAGGTTAACCAAACAGGTGACTGATGACCTGTTCATATTTGCCTGTTAAAGCAAGAAAACACCAAGAACGATAAGCATGTCTACAGGAAACACACAGAGTATTGCATCTGTAAATCTTTGTCTCTTTCAAAGCTTAATTTCACTTTTTTGTAACAAAACAAATTGCTGAAAGACAGTTTTACAAATAGCCGAATAACACCTCCAGTGCAACTCATAAGATTTTTGGAAGACATTGTCTATTATGATGCATTTCCTATTGAAAGAAGATATTTAGGAAACATGAACGCTGACTAAAAAGTGTAAAAACACAGTTCAACCACAGCATTGCTTCAATCGAAAGCTATACCTTCATGCAAAAAGCTGATTTACTACTATAATAAATCTTGTGTATAATATGTGACTGTTAGTTGTGCAACTGCAGCTCCTCACACGCATGACACACGAAGGCTCATGTGACACTGCGGTGAGCCGAGTTTCTCCCCTCTGGGAATGTGTGTATATGTTTGGGAGTCTTGTAAAGACACACACACACACACACACACACACAAAAGCCTTGGCATGTATTCAGACGTATGTCATGATATCTCCCATTACACACTCCAGGCTGAAACAACAATCCGACATTGGTGCTTATGACAATCTGAAACGCTATATGTACACAGTAAACCTACAGGAATATAAATCACGAATGAGATCTCTGTACGAGCAATGAGACTGAATTGAAAGTAAATAGAAAATTCTTTTATTTTTAAGACAATCTCATTTTTCTCCTTTTGTGTTTCAATAAATGTCTTAAAGTGATAGTTTCCCCAAAAATGAAAATTCTGTCATCATTTACACACCCTCTTGTCATTTCAAACCTTTGACTTTCTTCCTGCCGCAGAACACAAAAGAAGATATTTTGAAGAATGTTGGTAACTGAACAGCTCCATTCACTTGCATTGGTTTGGGGTCCATACAACAGAAGCGCTGTTCGGTTACAACTTCAAAATCCGTTTACAGTTCTTAGTTCTGATGAACACGAAGACATATATTTGGACGAATGCTTATAACCAAACTGACCTTGCGCCCCATTGACTACCATAGTATGAAAAAACACTTTACCATTATTTTCGTAAGACATTTAGAAGAATGTAGGACAGCAAACAGTTCTGAGGCACTTTTGACTACCATCATATTTTTTCCTACTATGGGAGTCAATGAGGTCCAAGAACTGTTCTTCCAGATTTCCTCTCTGTGTTCACCAGAACAAAGAAATGTATACAGACTTGGAACAACTCAAGGTTGAGTTAGCGATGACAGAGTTGTCTTTTTTGGGTGTAGTATCTCTTATACTAGCATACGTTTCCATTTAATCTCATCGATCTCATCGAATACAACTTTGTTTTTACCATTTTATCAAATGGTCTTACTCTTTATATTGAATGAGAAAGATCACTGCTCACGAATTCTGTTTAAAGCGCTCGTGTTCCCACACCGTTGGTGCCCAGTGGCAAAATATCTATCAAAGGTCCACAAGCAGTGAGAACACAGATTCAGCCTTCACCGGGAAAAAAACACCCATTGTATGTGACCCCTGATGTCACGTCGTAATTCAGATCCCAAAAGCCCGACGGGAGGAGAGATGAATATGACAAACCACAAAAACGCTGCCGTCTCTCCAAAGGTTCCTGGCAGAACCTGTCACTAACACCCTCCCTGTTTACCGTCAAGAGAGATCCTCACAAAAGACGTGTTCTCCACATTCCTGCCATATCTGCCTTACTGATAAGACTTTCTTCGGTTCGGGGTGGGAATGTTAAAATAACAGGGAAGAGTGAAATGAATAGAGAGGAAATGGATTTCCACATGTGGAGAATTTGGTGATTTTCCAACATGGTTAAAACTGCTTGGATAGCTTCTGTTGTTTTGCTGGAACCGAAATGAAGCGATAAATACAAATTCTGTCATGTCGTTCAAAACCTGTAAAAGAAGATATTTTGAGAAATGTCTCAGTGATGTTGTGTTCATGCAATGAAAGTCAACGAGAGTCAGAGTAGTTTGGTTACCAACATTCTTCGAAATATCTTCTTTTGTGTTCTGCCTAAGAAAGAAAGTCATTCAGGTTAAGAATGACTATTCGTTTATATAAAGTCAACCATTATTTCTAATGTCCGTATCTATTCATTTCCACAGGATGGGAAGGTAAATGCGATAACATATGAAAACGAGTATCTGTACCTGCTGTGGACTGTGTCAATATTTACCTATCGGGAGGAGGAAAAGGGACAAAATAAGTCTAATAAACAAAGATTGATTTCTGGAGGTCACGTGACCTTCCCCAGTCTCAGACTGTCAATAAGATAAATGATCAAGTGTATGAGAGCGTGAGAGTTAAATCCTCAGGATGTGGAAATGAAACACAGGCATGTGTCAGATAACACAAGCTGATCTGGATAAAGACTGATTGTGCTGATGTCCAACAGGGCACGAAGAAGATTAACACAATCCAACTCAAGCCTGTTCAACAAATGCACAAGATAAAAGAAGCGAAGACGTTCAGACAAAGACTTTGTACTTTTAGTTACACCTACACCTTCATTTCATTATAAACAAAAATATCAAGCAATCTTAGCGTTACAATGCAGTTAAGCTCCCGTCTAGCATGGGTTAATAATGAATCAATAAATCAATAAACTGAAGTCAATTAAAAAGGGTTCTTTCACACGGCATGCATTAGACCGACTGGAACACAAAAGTCAAAAAGGAAATGACCTTCTGCATAAAGAGAATGTGAGAATCTGTTGTATGTCAGATGGACGGTGTTGTGCGAGCGGTAATTGTTCTTTTAATACATTCTTTGAAACAATTATCTGATATGGCCTGCAGTTCCCATGGTAACGGGGTCATGAAACAGATGAGACCCGACCATCTGCTCTATATGGGTGTGGCAGTGGTCACACGGGTCCTGAGCGTTTGTGTGCGAGTGCGTGTGTCAGCAGATGTTCCTTCGCTTCCCAGAGTCCCAAAAGAACCGGTCAAGAACATGTCATGATTCACTCAAAGAAAGAAATGACAAATTATACTCCGCTTAAAGAAAGTAAGCCTTTTTTATTGTAACATGTTTCATGATCATAAAATCTAAATGTGATGGAAGAAAATCATAATATTGTCGATGAATGAAATATGCAGGATAAAACTCTTAACTTGCTTTGCATAATGTTGTGAGAACAGAATAATGTGACAATGGTCAATGAAAGCCAAAATCGTAAACACATTGAGGGCAGGAATTACAGTAAAATCACAGTAAAAAATTATAATACTTACTCATTCAACTTGTTTGAATTTCACCTCAGTAACTCATAATGTTAGTCAGTAATGTGCGTGCCCCCACGTGCCCGTATGATCTCCCAGCAATGTCTGGGCATACTCCTGATGGGATGGCACATGGTGTCCAGGGGGATCTCCTACCAGATGGATCAAAGCACAAGTGAGCTCCTGGACAGACTATGGTGCTACTTGATGGCTTCGGATACATAAGATCCCAGAGGTTCTCAACTGGATTAGGGTCTGGGGTACGTGATGGCCAGTCAATGGCATCAATGCCTTCATCGTCCAGAATCTGCCTACAGACTCTGGTCACAGAAGGCCAGGCATGCAACGGGATAAGATCTGACAATAGATCTGAGGATTTCATCCCGATTCGTCATAGCACGTGGAGGTCTGTGAGACCCTCTGAGGATGGTCCTCCTCCCCAAACCACCCTTGCTGTTGCCTCTCCAGTGTACCTATTGTCACTTTTATTTGCACCAATACAAGTAAAAATGGTTCACAATCACTCATTCTTGGACATTTTTGGCAGGTTTGTCAGCCAGAATGGACTCTAATGCAAAAGACTTTAATTTAAATTAGATTTGTAATTATTGCAAACAAAAAATCTGTTTCTCTTCTAGTTGCTACTGGAAATGGTCCAAATGTCTGAAACCCCCCGTGCGGTGGTGGCACAGACCCTCCCAGTTTCCATAGTTACTCAAAAATAAAGACAAAGATGCGAGGAGCGGTACCGGTTTACAGCGCCTGTTCTCTCACAGACAGCGAGCGCTGTGGCATTTCTTTGACAAGCACGGTCTTGAGTCAGAAAAACTGTATTGTTAACCAGCAATTTTTACAAGTCGTAAACACCCCGAAAGGAAAACACACACCAGCGCAGGGTTAAACAGTATTTACAGACATACCGTAGTACTGCAATGTACTTCAAAGAATACCAAGACGGAAAACAAAACAAAACATGTGAGGCCAGGGTACTTCTTGTAAAAGAATGCATGTGTGTGAGAGAAAAATTTAAATAATTACTGTGTTGGAGGCAAAGAGGAACAGGCTATCATAGTACAAAGAACTAAAGCATTCAAACAGTGCTGGAAAAAATCCAGCCGCAGAGATTACAAGTGCATATATTGAAAATATAACTGAACACTTTTATGACATCAAAACACCCAAATGAAAGAAACAGCATAAATGAGAACATTTAATATCAATTGTATCTCTGAGACAAAACTGAGATTACAGTTGCTTTTGCTAAATCTGCTGCCTTTTCTGTTTTAGTGGTGCAACGTGTTTTTCTTTGGAGCATCCTACTGACAGAAATGCATTATAAGGTAAATAACTGTGTATTCAGGTGTATAAAGAAGTTATGTATACCTTACATAATGAAGTGTTATGTTTTTTTTATTTTAGGATGAGGCATTTCAATCTACATACACTGCGGGTCCCCTTGCATGGAATTCGCCATTTTGTTTCTACAGTAGCCCTAAATGGACAAACTGCTCTACAGAGCGCGTTTCGTAAATACGTCATCTTCAGCAAAGAAGCGAAAACGCGACAACATCTTAGTTCTGTGTCAGCCACCATAGTGCTTCAAAAGGGAGGGGTGGAGTGAGCCGTTGGCTGCAATTTGCAACCTCACCGCTAGATGCTGCTAAATTTCATACACTGGACCTTTAAAGAAACAGACTCCGACATTTACATCCAGGCATTTAACAGACGCTTTTATCCAAAACGAGATAAACAATATAGGCTAATGATTCAATTTAGGATGTTTGATATCGAATCATCTTAAAAAGCAGACGGGATCTTAAAGCCAGTCTCCAATCAATTAAAGACAATCTCCAATCAAAAGTCATTGTGAACTTTCTCAAATCCTCCTGAGACTGAATGAGTTCAAGCTACGCCATCAACATTCATTTTATTTGAAACGGCAACCTCTGTCCCAACAGCATTAAATACACAGCTAAAGAATAAGACCTTAATTAGACACTAATAATTCATATGGCGATTTGTTAAAAATACATTGAAGTTTTAGCTTGACAGAAGATGTGACTTTCTAAAGTTAACCACCTGAATTCAATACCTTAGGAAACCTTTAGGATCTTCATTGACGAGAGAAGCTTGCAAAACTACAAAACTGGTCCAGACCAAGCCGCAACCTTCCCATTTCTCTCGTCAAGCCAACGCGGAAGTGCTCACGCACATGAATAATTTCTGTTTATTGCTTTGAAACACTCCATGTGTGCACTTTTCTGGAATGTGTCTACAGAAAAACGGCCTGATCCGTGTTGATTCTGCATTTGACAGGAGAGATTATCTTCCCCTTTGTAAGGAAAGAAAGTCGCTGATGCAGAGATTATTCCAATGTTGGTTTCCCTTTCCTTCAAATGCCGCTTAAATCCCTTGACCTCAGTTCACACCCCGGCACTTCTGAAATAATAACATGCCTATATGTTTATTTATACATTTTCTGGTTTGTTCACCAGAGGCTGTACGTTCTTTTTGAAGCAGGTCGACATGTCACCTTATGACTCAACAGGGGCGTGCGAATACCTGTTTGACCTGGCCATTGAAGCGTTGTATCAAGAATTATAAAGCATTTCAACAACTTTAAATCGAGCTTAAACATCAACAAATGTGCCACGTACATCGGATTTATAAAGGAGGGTTTAATTCTTCAATCCAATTGTTACCTGGCAGACGCTTTTACCCGAAGCGTGCATACAAAGTATATATACAAAAAGAGAAACGCACAGCCTGTGGTTTATTACTTCTCATGCTGTCATTATAAGTTAATGAGCTTAAAAGGTCAGAAACAATTCATGTAATTGTGCACTCCATCATTAGCCTCATCATAATAATTACTAATACGAGCTGTGAAATGTCTTGGTAAGTGAACACAGGAGCATGTAAAACAAATGCGCACAGGCTGAGACACAAACCCATAAATCCAATTAATACAACAAAGGATTTGACCCAAAGCTGGCATTAGTCCACTGTAAATCCACCTTCATCTTATCACTCCCGTAATGCACAGGGATTTCTCTGCCTTTGTGCGGAGCGCCCGGCACACGCCCAAATGACACACGGCCCCCTCCACCCTCCCCACCAGGGTGGGTGTGGAGGACAAGGGTGATAAAAGCATTGATGCTTCATTGGCTTTAAGCACGCATTCATTTATAATTCACATTTATCCTGCTTTTTAACACTTCTCACGCTACCTCAACACAAGAGTACGCGGCTTTATGCTGCTTTTTACATGATAACAACCATAATGTAAATGAATGTAATTATTGTATGTCCATTATAGTATATTTTACGGCAGGATAAAAAGCATGAGTTTTTTTATAAGAAAATCATATCAATTTTGACATCACTGGGATATATATCAGTATATCATGGTATTATATGAAATAATATTTTACATAAACAAATTAACATTTATTTTAAGGACCATTCGGACCATTGCATCTTGTTACTCTTTTAATGACAATTAAGCATCCTTATGTCATGGTTTAACTATATTTTTTGTTTTTATTCAATCTTCTCATCGCAATTATTTCATATAATTATTGTAAATCCTTAAAAAACAAGGGTGATCTGCAGCATTTTACATCCACCGTCCGTGATCTGCACTTACGGTCTTACATGTCTTCATCATTTGAGTTGTATTTATGAGATTTATATATAAAAGTGATTCCAGATTTGCTGCATCTCCACAGCAAGACGACATCATCCTCATATCTCATTACTTTTCTCTTGAGACAGTCTTTTCTGTTAAGGTCACTCTATAGGGAATGTTACTAGTTATTTACCGAATTTTCACATATTTTAATATATCTTTATTTTATTAATTGAACTAATGTTGTAATTAATTGTTTAAATTGTCAAAGTCTTTAAACAGACAATTAATTGCCACCATCGCAATATTGAAATGAATTTTATGATCGTGAAAGCCCTGTTATTAAAAAAATAACAAAAACCTCACAATGAAAGATTTACAGGATAATCTTTTCTGGTTTAAAATGTAGCCTACTGTACAGTAAACATAAATAAGCCTTTAAATATTCCCTCTCAGGACACACATCGTAGGAAGAAGGTCTAGACAGAGTCTAAATAAAATAATGTTATTCGTTACACATTTTCAAATGTCAAAAGAGCATCGCCTCCACAGGCCAAAGGCAAAAGCAACACGACCGCGCTGCTTGGAGCGGCTGTCTTTCTTTTGTGTTGACAGAAACGCACAAGCTGTTCTGTTTCTAACGCACAACTACACACACGGCCCTCTGGGTAAACTCAATGAAGTCTTTGTGCGAGTGTGGGGGGGGGGGGGGGGATTTTGAGCATGTGCAAATGGGTATGTGGGTGCATGTCCCATTTTTAGCGTTTGATAAAGAATCACAATAATTTAAACTTATCTTAAAATATTAATAATGGTAAAAAAATTGTAGTGAAGTGTTTTTTGGTGGATTGATTACCAAGTGTTATCGCAGTACAAATATCATGGTTAAACTACTGTAGAACCACGGTTAACTTGGTAACGAAAGTTATTTGATTTTCTTTGTAGTAATCCCAATGGTCACATTACTCCACGAATCACGCATCTTGAGGTGTGTGTGCTGTCGCTTATACTCTCACGATATGAAGTGTAATATTAAGGTGCAATTGGAGGAGGGAGCCTATTTCTAAGATATCAAAGGGATTTGGACCAGTAACCAACCATTCTCTAGCTTGTGTTACTTTGTAAGAATTCTGTGGGTTGCTTTTGATGTGGGTGTCATGCCCAGATCGACGCAGGGTGACAGCCGGACCCTTCTGAAGTCACATTCTGTTCGGCCTTGAAAGTCCCTTATGACCATGACTTACATGCAACATCCTTACTAAATCACAAAGTGTTTGTTGCACTGCTTTAGCAAGAAGTAGTTTTCAACCAAATGAATAAAATACAATGTACAATATTGGCACATTCGTGTTTCGAAGTCCCAATACACTGTATATTAAAGACTCGCCAAGATCCTGCCAGCACCACCCCATTAACAATTTAATGCACCTGCGCTATATGATACTTTCATGTTACGAGAGAGGAGTGCGCGTGTCTGATCCTAAAAACATCACTAATGTACTGCGTCTCCATACTTTGTTGTGTGTACTAACCAGAGTCATGACTCAGAAATAACACATCTAGTAGACTTCGTGGTTAGCCTCATGACAATCAACCATCATGTCAAGTCAGTGCGACACAATGTACACACTACACAGACCTACAAGAACATACTATAAAAGTTCAAGGAAACCAAGGAAACATTAAAAAACACCAGCACACAGACTTTGACGATGATATGGCAATACTTTAAAATTGACTACAGTGCTGAATAATGATTCTTATCATTTACTATGTTATTTCTATAAGACTGTCAACATTGACAATTTACAAGCATGCAAGTACGACCTTTATTGAAATGAACCACGGCTTCACTATAGAAAAAAGCCAATCTATTACCGTGTTTATTACTATAGTTTTACTGCAAATATTATGCTTACACTGGTATTGTTAATGTAGTCTAGTACATTTGTGGTTACTATGGTTTGTTTTACTACAAATACCAAAGCTGAACCCTGGTTACTGCAGTAAAACCTTGGTTAACTAGGTTTGATTTTCTTAAGAAAGAATAATTTTCTTTTCTTTTCTTTATACCAGACTTTGAGACAAACCTTTGTATAGACCCCAGTAAAGCAACAATCTTATGTTGGCGCACAAAACTGAAAAACTGAAAATACAGATATTAAAGTGATTCAGGCTTGTTCGATAAGCTTAGGATTTAAGGCCTTTATCATGACGATAAACCAGGTCATCTGGTTAAATCTGCTCACCAGTATGAGCACACTGGGTGTGGACATCTTCAATATGTACGCACTATAAAATACAGCCACAACTATATTATTTCATACAATCTCAAGAGGTAAGACATTATCATGTTGTTTTACATTCCTAATACGTCCAGGATGGACCACCATGCGAATGTATACCATATAATATATAAATATGGCAATCACATATCACAATATAGTTACTGGCCTTACTTTGGTAGGGAAGAAAATAAAAGTGTGCCTCCTCTCTGGACAATGACAGCTCAACATGTTCAAAGATGCTTAAAACAATAACCGCTCACCTTTATATCCTGCTGCTGAGAGGTCAACGTCAGCTTGGTCTCGTCCAGGAGCAGAACCTCACAGTAAAACTCCTCATGGACTGAACAGAAACAACTCATGTTGATGCAGATGATCCACAGCGCAGTTCCGGTCCAAACTCAACGGTCTACAGTGACATCTCTTCACTCGTGATGTTACACTTCATCATGCACTGACATCCGCCCGTGTTCCTCTGTTGTTACATTGTGTCTGTCTCGGTCCTCGTGCACCTGATGTTTGTATCATCGAAATGTCCCATCAGACCTCATGGGACGAATGACGTTTATGTATGCGAGCTGAACACTGTCCGGTCCCTCGGCCCCGCTTCTGAACAGTAGGTGACTTCACTTCGTGATGTCGGACGGAATTCACCCATGAGTCCCAAAGAAACTGCATTCATGCTGCGTGTTGCCAAGCAGCCTGAGAGACTCTCCCATGAGCAATTGTTCATGACTCCTCCTTCACTCACTCACACAGACACGCACACACACAGATATATACACACACACACACACACACACACACACACACGCACACACATTACACGAGTCTTAAGATGGACTGTCCTGCCACCTGTTGGAAACTAAGCGCATCTCTGGGCTAGGTGTCACGGTACCATAAACAGTTCTTACGATACGATATGATACCAGCTTAAGTATCTCGATACCAAGTTGTATCACGATGCTGTGCCATATAATTCAAATCTATACAAAAAACACAGATTTTACATTTTGTATTTATTATAGCAAACTGTTGCACTAGAATATGTTGTTGTATTAACTGTAGCAATCGGATAAATTGTAGCAAACACTAGCATACTTAAATATTATGGTAACACTAGTGTTTATGAGTTTTAGTAGTAAATACTAAAGTACACTAGATCATTTAATTCAAATGTGGGACAAGTTTAATTGATGCAGTCATTGAATATCAATGCGCATGCGCAACATTAAGTACGGTACTATGATACTACGATACTACAATACTGAAGTTTCACAAATGTAGAGGTGTATTTTAAAGCTTTAGCATCGCGATTATACCGTAGCACCGGGATACCGTGCCACCCTGCTATGTAGATGTTATACTGTAAAGAAAACGAATTTATTTTAATATAATTTAACGACAATAAAACAATATTTCCCCCCTAAATAAATCTACATTAATCCGTCCAACGAACGCTTATTTTTAATCACATGAATTAATATAATACTAATGATAACAATTCTCATGTTAATCATTTTCAACAGCAGTGAGACAAACGATGTTCAAGAATGAAACCGAAGAAGGACATTTCCTTTATCCACCGCATGGCGGCGTCTTGAGCGCATATCTCACCGCGCATGCGCGCAGGCTGACTACTAGAACAACATGGCGAAGCGTCGCGGCTATCGAAGATGTTGAGCAGAAAATCTTACAAACAAAAGGCGAAAAAGTTTCCAACAAATACGCGATTCGCTCAACAAACAGAGTAATGTCCGCGTTTAGCGTTTATACGTCATGACTTCGCCGGATGTATTCCGTCTCGCGCATCGGACTCGAGTTCTTTAGTGGAAGAGGGCGAATGTTTGTGCAGGTAAGACTTTTAAATAGCCGGAATAATGTTCAAAGAAACACCTTTATCTGAAGCACACACGGATACGGATTCATATCAGTTCATTTCGCAATGATCGAGGTAATAAAGTGTACTGTTAATGTAGTGTTGTCTAAGAGATTTAAGAAGTGTCTGTTTGTAAATGATTTCGTGTGAGAGAAGGAGATCTGAGATGTTTTGTGTTTTTTATTACGTTTTATTTATGTTGTAAATTACTGGTGCTTTATTGTGTGTTACGTCATGTAACAGAGTTGAGCGTTACATTAAATTGAGCAGTCCGCTATACTTCAATAATACTTTATGTACTAATCAAAGTATAGTTCGCTGTACTTCAATACTACCAAATTAACTTTACATACTAGTAAATACTTAGTTGCTCTGATTAATTCCAGTCCTTACTATACTTAAATTTTAAGTATGTACTCCAGTACTCTGTTGAATTCTTATCTCTACTATTCTTTAATACTTAAATCTAATAAGCTCTGTTCTATTCTTATCTGTACTGTGCTTTAATACTTTAGTCTGCTTTTTATGTACTCTACTTCTAATACTTGAGTCTAATAAACGGCTTTCTTATTTACTCTACTTCTAATCTTTACTCTACTTCAATACTTGAGTCTAATAAACGGCTTTCTTATGTACTCTACTTCTAATCTTTACTATACTTCAATACTTGAGTCTAATAAACTGCTTTCTTATGTACTCTACTTCTAATCTTTACTATACTTCAATACTTGAGTCTAATAAACTGCTTTCTTATGTACTCTACTTCTAATCTTTACTATACTTCAATACTTGAGTCTAATAAACTGCTTTCTTATGTACTCTACTTCTAATCTTTACTATACTTCAATACTTGAGTCTAATAAACGGCTTTCTTATGTACTCTACTTCTAATCTTTACTACACTTCAATACTTGAATCTAATAAACGTCTTTCTTATGTACTCTACTTCTAATCTTTACTATCCTTCAATACTTGAGTCTAATTAACGGTTTTCTTATGTACTCTACTTCTAATCTTTACTATACTTCAATACTTGAGTCTAATTAACGGTTTTCTTATGTACTCTACTTCTAATCTTTACTATACTTCAATACTTGAGTCTAATAAACGGCTTTCTTATGTACTCTACTTCTAATCTTTACTATACTTCAATACTTGAGTCTAATAAACTGCTTTCTTATGTACTCTACTTCTAATCTTTACTCTACTTCAATACTTGAGTCTAATAAACTGCTTTCTTATGTACTCTACTTCTAATCTTTACTCTACTTCTAATACTTGAGTCTAATAAACGGCTTTCTTATGTACTCTACTTCTAATCTTTACTATACTTCAATACTTGAGTCTAATAAACGGCTTTCTTATGTACTCTACTTCTAATCTTTACTATACTTCAATACTTGAGTCTAATAAACTGCTTTCTTATGTACTCTACTTCTAATCTTTACTATCCTTCAATACTTGAGTCTAATTAACGGTTTTCTTATGTACTCTACTTCTAATCTTTACTATACTTCAATACTTGAGTCTAATAAACGGTTTTCTTATGTACTCTACTTCTAATCTTTACTATACTTCAATACTTGAGTCTAATAAACTGCTTTCTTATGTACTCTACTTCTAATCTTTACTATACTTCAATACTTGAGTCTAATAAACGGCTTTCTTATGTACTCTACTTCTAATCTTTACTATACTTCAATACTTGAGTCTAATAAACTGCTTTCTTATGTACTCTACTTCTAATCTTTACTCTACTTCAATACTTGAGTCTAATAAACTGCTTTCTTATGTACTCTACTTCTAATCTTTACTCTACTTCTAATACTTGAGTCTAATAAACGGCTTTCTTATGTACTCTACTTCTAATCTTTACTATACTTCAATACTTGAGTCTAATAAACGGCTTTCTTATGTACTCTACTTCTAATCTTTACTATACTTCAATACTTGAGTCTAATAAACTGCTTTCTTATGTACTCTACTTCTAATCTTTACTATACTTCAATACTTGAGTCTAATAAACGGCTTTCTTATTTACTCTACTTCTAATCTTTACTATACTTCAATACTTGAGTCTAATAAACTGCTTTCTTATGTACTCTACTTCTAATCTTTACTATACTTCTATACTTGAGTCTAATAAACTGCTTTCTTATGTACTCTACTTCTAATCTTTACTATACTTCAATACTTGAATCTAATAAACGGCTTTCTTATGTACTCTACTTCTAATCTTTACTATACTTCAATACTTGAGTCTAATAAACTGCTTTCTTATGTACTCTACTTCTAATCTTTACTATACTTCAATACTTGAGTCTAATAAACTGCTTTCTTATGTACTCTACTTCTAATCTTTACTATACTTCAATACTTGAATCTAATAAACGGCTTTCTTATGTACTCTACTTCTAATCTTTACTATACTTCAATACTTGAGTCTAATAAACTGCTTTCTTATGTACTCTACTTCTAATCTTTACTCTACTTCTAATACTTGAGTCTAATAAACTGTTTTCTTATGTACTCTACTTCTAATCTTTACTATACTTCAATACTTGAGTCTAATTAACGGTTTTCTTATCTACTCACTTCTAATCTTTACTATACTTCAATACTTGAGTCTAATAAACGGCTTTCTTATGTACTCTACTTCTAATCTTTACTATCCTTCAATACTTGAGTCTAATTAACGGTTTTCTTATGTACTCTACTTCTAATCTTTACTCTACTTCAATACTTGAGTCTAATAAACTGCTTTCTTATGTACTCTACTTCTAATCTTTACTATACTTCAATACTTGAGTCTAATAAACTGTTTTCTTATGTACTCTACTTCTAATCTTTACTATACTTCAATACTTGAGTCTAATAAACGGCTTTCTTATGTACTCTACTTCTAATCTTTACTATACTTCAATACTTGAGTCTAATAAACTGCTTTCTTATGTACTCTACTTCTAATCTTTACTATACTTCAATACTTGAGTCTAATAAACGGCTTTCTTATTTACTCTACTTCTAATCTTTACTCTACTTCAATACTTGAGTCTAATAAACTGTTTTCTTATGTACTCTACTTCTAATCTTTACTATACTTCAATACTTGAGTCTAATAAACGGCTTTCTTATGTACTCTACTTCTAATCTTTACTATACTTCAATACTTGAGTCTAATAAACTGCTTTCTTATGTACTCTACTTCTAATCTTTACTATACTTCAATACTTGAGTCTAATAAACGGCTTTCTTATGTACTCTACTTCTAATCTTTACTATACTTCAATACTTGAGTCTAATAAACGGTTTTCTTATGTACTCTACTTCTAATCTTTACTATACTTCAATACTTGAGTCTAATAAACGGTTTTCTTATGTACTCTACTTCTAATCTTTACTATACTTCAATACTTGAGTCTAATAAACGGCTTTCTTATGTACTCTACTTCTAATCTTTACTATACTTCAATACTTGAGTCTAATAAACGGTTTTCTTATGTACTCTACTTCTAATCTTTACTATACTTCAATACTTGAGTCTAATAAACGGTTTTCTTATGTACTCTACTTCTAATCTTTACTATACTTCAATACTTGAGTCTAATAAACGGCTTTCTTATGTACTCTACTTCTAATCTTTACTATACTTCAATACTTGAGTCTAATAAACGGCTTTCTTATGTACTCTACTTCTAATCTTTACTATACTTCAATACTTGAGTCTAATAAACGGTTTTCTTATGTACTCTACTTCTAATCTTTACTATACTTCAATACTTGAGTCTAATAAACGGCTTTCTTATGTACTCTACTTCTAATCTTTACTATACTTCAATACTTGAGTCTAATAAACGGCTTTCTTATGTACTCTACTTCTAATCTTTACTATACTTCAATACTTGAGTCTAATAAACGGCTTTCTTATGTACTCTACTTCTAATCTTTACTATACTTCAATACTTGAGTCTAATAAACGGTTTTCTTATGTACTCTACTTCTAATCTTTACTATACTTCAATACTTGAGTCTAATAAACGGCTTTCTTATGTACTCTACTTCTAATCTTTACTATACTTCAATACTTGAGTCTAATAAACGGCTTTCTTATGTACTCTACTTCTAATCTTGACTATACTTCAATACTTGAGTCTAATAAACGGCTTTCTTATGTACTCTACTTCTAATCTTTACTATACTTCAATACTTGAGTCTAATAAACGGCTTTCTTATGTACTCTACTTCTAATCTTTACTATACTTCAATACTTGAGTCTAATAAACGGCTTTCTTATGTACTCTACTTCTAATCTTTACTATACTTCAATACTTGAGTCTAATAAACGGCTTTCTTATGTACTCTACTTCTAATCTTTACTATACTTCAATACTTGAGTCTAATAAACGGCTTTCTTATGTACTCTACTTCTAATCTTTACTATACTTCAATACTTGAGTCTAATAAACGGCTTTCTTATGTACTCTACTTCTAATCTTTACTATACTTCAATACTTGAGTCTAATAAACGGTTTTCTTATGTACTCTACTTCTAATCTTTACTATACTTCAATACTTGAGTCTAATAAACGGTTTTCTTATGTACTCTACTTCTAATCTTTACTATACTTCAATACTTGAGTTTAATAAACGGCTTTCTTATGGTCAGTAGTAGGTATCTAAAAGATATCACTTCATTATATAACGTCATTTTACGTGATTGTCTTCCTCATAATGAAGTGATATCTTTTAGATAACTACAACTGTGCACAATTCAAAAACATTGAATACACAAATATATGAATACATGGCAGCTTGAAAGTTTTCACCGTGGTGTTCCTGCTTTGTTTTCTGTGAATGGTTGTGAAATTCTAAACACGTTTTGTTTTGTGAAATCCAAGATGTTTGATCTTGCGTTCGCATAAGACCAAGATCTTCTGATTTGAACCGAAAAGATATAGTCATCTGTTTAGTCTGAACTAAGTTTTATCGACAGTTGAAATGGTTTTGTCATGTTTATGATTGTTTTACAGACTTCTAATTGATATTTAACATTTGGTGTTGAAAGACTTTTGGAAGTGAGGCTTGTTGGTTGTATTTCACTATGTTTTCTACATGGTTGCGGTTTGTCTCTGTGGTTAGTCTTTCTCTCTAACTTAATAATTGTGCCGTTTTTGTTATTTGAAGATTATAGGAATTCTAAATGAAATTATATTCTAATTCATGTGGTGGTTTAAAAAAAGTGTAATTGCCTTATACACTACATTGCATACATTTAATATTCTGGTCATCATTGTCAATATAATCATAGAGTAACACACAGAATAGCCTTTCTCTTTTTCTGTTTGGAATGCTTTCCCACACAAGTAAGGAACGTAACGACAGTTTCCTATTGAGTGACCATCAAGACTCGCTGCCAATGTCCATTTTCAGCTCTCAGAGACTCGAAAAAACACTTTCAGGGTATGGAAAGACCCCCTTCGTGTCTTTGGTTTGAGAAACAAATAGAATGGGATTTATTATTCACAAAGGCTAATGAAGTGACTAGGCGTGTAACAATACTTCATAGTACGATATTTCGCAGTGCAAAAATGTTACGATGCACATCGTAGAGAGACCGTTTTACGATACGATGTTCTTTTAATTCTATTCGTTGAGCGGTCAAACCGCTACATACTCTGCGCCAGCATGTCACGTGTGCTTATCTCACATATGCGGTAAAGAAGTACAAGACATAATCCCATGTAGTTTATAAAAGGTGGCTTCAACCCGAGTCTACCTGAAGGAGGTGGTCTCGGTTCACATAATATATTGATCCCTCACATGTTCTGTTTTATGTCATGCGGCGTGCATATTTTTTCTGACCTACGCAAACGCACCACGTGTTGACAGAATCAAGTTGAGCGTGAAACCAAATCCACTAACGTGAGCTGACGCACAACATGAAATGCAACATAAAGGAAGCCAAAAGAAACCAGCACAGCACCGATTAGAGAAGTGATGAAGTGGAGATTGAATAACATGTTAAAGATCAAACCGAATATGTCATTGGTGTGATGTAATACAGTTTATTTAATATCTTTTTGAAATATATTTCTCATTCATTACTGTCTCAAGAACAGACAGTGTAGCTTCAAAGAGACATGAGCCAATAGGGTTCGAGTGTGAGCTCTGTCAGGGCATTTCATTGGTTGAATGAATGAACGAACAAGTCAATTGAGTCAAAATGAGACTGAATGAACTCGTACATGTCGTTTATGGTCTAATGTCCTCTGTGTCGCAGCAATGCACATCCAGTAGTTACTGAACTGTTCTGAAATATAAAGGTGATGACCTGGTTTAATTGAATTCTAAGATAAAGCAAATCTTTGAATGGAACATTGAATTATACCAATTAAATTAGTTAAACCAGTTAGATTTTAGTACACTAAATATGATGTGGATTTCGTAGACTTCGTAGAAAATAATGGGCAAACCTGCAGGACAGAAGGTTTAGTTAAAGGGGTCATTCGACTTGGCTAAAACTAATATTATTGTTTGCTTGAGATGTAATGCAATGTGTATACACAATTTAAGGTTTAAAAACGCTGTAAGGTTTAAAAACAACTTTGCTAGCGCGACTCGAGCAGGATGTAAAGGATTGGTTAAGAGTAATTGACTATAAACAAACAACCATATACATCATAAAGAGTGTGAGATAGAAACAAGCTTGCATTACAGCAGGGAATGGAACGTAATAAATAACGCGAGTGCTTCAGCCCTTGATCAACCAGTGTTACGCCATGTCTCGTCGCGACTCAACAAAGACGATAAACATTATGAACACAACATTTTTTGCCTCTAGTTGGAACATAATTACTTATTATTGGGACTTATGTTGTCTTTTTTTCCACGTTGCACGCGTGTTTGCATTTGCAGATCCCACAAAGAAACACCAACATCAATCTCAACTCGCGTTACTCCGTAACAAAGTCTTTTACAATGAATATATACTTGCAGGCGCCAGACAGACCTTTTGGAGTTTTAACAGTTGGAATTGTCCCACTTTTTAACAAAAGCCTCCGTGCATGGCCGGTCTTGATCTCTCCCAGATTCGTGAAGCAATCATCCGTTAAAAAAGTGCTGCACAGACTTGAATATTCGATATTTTCTCGAACAGTATTGTACATAAAATTTAACCATTTGTTTTTAGTTGCCTAATGTTTAGGGCTGTTAAACGATTAATCACGTTTAATTGCATCCAGGATAAAAGTTTATGTTTACTTAATATATGTCTATGCACTGTGTATATTAATTTTTTCATTATAAACACAAAAACATACACTTGTATATCTTATTATATGCATGCGCTAATAAATACAAAACTGATATGCATAGAACACAGACGTATACTACGTAAACACAAACTCTTATTCCGGATGCAAGTAATCGCTTGACAGCCTAGTAATGTTTTGTTAGATCTAAATTTGTTGAATTTAATTTGTGTTTAGGATGTTAGTTAGTATGGATTTCGATTGTGTCTGTTTGCTTGAATGCATCGAATATCCATCTGACCCCGACGCTTTCCAACAAATGTAATTATTCTATGTTGGTTCACGTGACCTTCTGGTGGTGACCGATCTCCTGTACCTTATACATACGCCGGGGGCCGCCGCCCATACCACGTTCCCTCCGGAGAGCTTTTAAAACCCATTCAGGGGAAGCAGATGTACATCAGGGTTGAAATCTGGCCAGCCACCATCAGCCACTGCACCAGCATCGGCCTGGGCTGGCCGCCTTGTGATTGGCTGAGCCCACGCCCACGTGACACACTGCTGGCTGGATGCTCTCTGGCAACTGACACAGTTGATGTGTTGCTGGGATGGAGGCTGTCACTGGTGCAGAATGGGGTAAGTCTCCATTTAAATGCCTCGATCTCATGATGCGAAGCTCAGCCGCCGCTGCATCTTATATTGCAGCTATTCATTGGCAGCTCCTGCCGGGGAAATAATAGCATGTCTGTGCAGAATAGCAAGGCGGTGCCGATAAGTCTTTTGTTTTGATGGCTGGTTATTGAGAGGGTGTGGGGGATGTGCGTGTCTTCTGATTTCAGCTGTATCATTGGGACGCTGTCTGTAAAGAAGCCTCTTTTGTGCTGCATTCGGACAGACGCGGTAGCAGGCAGATTAGTTAGGATGTGGACACGGATTCCACTGTAATGTAAGCTGTAATTGCCCTGTCAAGACGGAGGGGCTACTGCAAGGGATTATTCCCTACCTGTAAGGTTCGGGTGATGCCCAAACAATGCGGATGTTTCGGGGTCTTGAATTCAAATTCTAGTTAATAACGTGCGCTGGTTTTCCTGGTCGTATTGTGGATGTGAGTAAACGTGCCGGTCACCCTGTCTTTGTGCACGATGGGAAGGGCATCTCGTACAGTTGACTGCGGGGGATTTTTTGCATTGCCGGTGAGGAGGTGACTGGTTTTATTGCATCGTAACGGTTGCATGCACTGCACCTCTGATGCATAAATGCACGGGCAGCTATTCAACAAAATGGATGTTTTGAAATGTGTCGCAATTGTAGAATAACGCATTTTATGCGCTGCATTGAACATGTGCAATATACAAACTAAATGGGGTGGTTAAGTGGTCGACATTCGGATTCACGTCTGTGAGGAAGTGCTGAAATATTAATGAATCTATCTTCTCTGCCCTCCTCCCCATTTCCTCTTCATTCTCTCGCCATTCCTCTCTCCTTTTTGCTTGATACATGTCGACCATTTTGCTCTGTCCGCATGCACAGACACTGCTTTGCCTCTTAATTTATTTAAAGTTTAAACATTTATTTTTATATTTTTATAAATCAGCAAAGTGACATTATTGATATAATGCTGAAAGACTGGTTCTATCCGGTTCAAGATTCACATTTGTATGCATTACAGTCGTGATTTTTAAACCTGTAATGCTGTTTAATGTGCAAGCGTTTGCTTTCTCCCAAAATGTGTGCCATCAGATGTGTGTCAATAGATTTCTGTGGCTCATTCTGCCCTGATAACAGCCGAACTGTGTGAAATGTGCAGTAGTCATTACGTCATGGGCATCTGCGCTGGAAAATTATCATCATACGAGTTTGATGTTGTTATTTTGTGACCCAGAATTTCTGGAATGATGCTTGAGAAATAGATTCCGATCCCATTTGTGTTAGATTGTTTTAATCACTTTAATAATCATAAATGATAGTTACATATTTATATCTATGCGTTTGGCATAGATATATACAGTGCATTTATTTGATCAGTTTGTCTCATTGGGAACTGAACCCGTAGCATTTTGTGCTTTAAATGCAATGTTCTACCAGTAGAGTTACGGAGACAAATGATTCACAATCGCATTTAGACATTTCCAAACATTGATACAACAGTGAACCAACATTTCTATTTGATTTCTGCTTGTAAATGGTCGTGGTGCCGTGGAAACAGTGGCAGAATCTGAAGTGGATTCACATTGATTGGACACAGCTGTTCATTTCCCCATCACATTGACAGCAGCTCTTGCTCGTGTAATGTCGACTGCTGATTCGGCTAATGTAAAACTGGGGTTAATCGTAACATTAAATGTTGAGCGAAAGGAATTAACTTCATTGAGAGTTGTAAAACGGTAACGATACCTATATTTAAAAGTATAAACTTGAAGTCATTTCACGGGTTTACATTAATGTTTAATTTCTGTAATGCGTATGTGTTTAATACATGTAGTTTTACAAAAATACCACGATAATTTTACTACAAAAATAAGAAAGCGAGAACAACAGGGCTCCGTGCTGCAACTAAATTAGAGCTGCAACTAACGATTATTTTAATAATCGATTAATCTGTCGATTATTTGTTCGATTAATCGATGAATCGGATACAAATTTTTAAAAGCATTCATTTTCAACCCTTTATTGAAAAATAGAACTGACATTGCAAAACATATTTCAAAAGCTTTATTATTACTTATTATATTATTATTACAGCTGGCTGTGGTTTACATGATGCATTTCCCATCAAGAAGCCTCTCATGGTTTGCTGTTTTTTTCTGGAAATTTTTCGGGTCTCTCCGATGGTCTTTCCTCTACCTCCGCTCTGCTTTTTTTATTTATTTTTCCTCCGCTATGCTGCGCGGCGCGATCAACTTTTTTTAGTCCTGTGACACACTAGATGCGTGGCGTGAGCGTCTCAGAAGCCTGGCGTGACCGTTTTTAAATCGGCTCCCATGTTAACAGGTTAGAGCTTGCACACTGCCTGCGTGAGACGAGTCGCACGGAAAACGCGTGCATGCTAGGAATTGAATCGACGCCTATTTTTCACGAGACACGCAAGCGTGTTGGAAGCGTTTCCAGGCAAAATAGAATAAGAAAAGATGTTTATATGTAATTGTGTACACGAATACATATTAATGAATGCCATTTTGATGTTTGAAAGCTAATCATCATTTATTTGAACGTATTTTCAAATTGAATTTCATTAAACCAACATCTACACGTTACGGGGTTTACATGTCCACTGTAGAAAACATCAGGACTTAAATCATGTTTATAATGCATTTTTGGAGAAACAACAAGTGAATATTGAAATAAATTATACATTAATATTCCTATTAAGTATGAGATATTATTACTAAAATGTTGCAAATGAATACTCCAATTAACTACTTTTTTCCATAAAATCTTCCTCCAAGAAAATGCTTAGGCTATATCCAATGAAAAGATACATTGCATTGAATGGGAATATTAATTTATGTCCATCTGAAACACATATTGCATAAAGTAAACTCGTGCATCAATTGATTACGTTACAACTTTAATAACATATCTGAGAATCATCTTAATACGAATTGTGGTTCGTATTAAACCCCAAAATGTATTGGTGACTGAATTATTTTTGTTTTTTATGCTCTTAACAATGTGATTAAAAATGGAAAAAAATATGACACACTACAATAACAACGTAGTCTAGTGTGTCATCTGAGTGACGGTCCAACATCAGGTAATAAATCTACAAAACATTTGGAAATGTTATTTAAATAAACAGACAGCCTACTTACTCATTTTTCGGATTTTGGAAGGTGTAGGTTATGTGAAAAAAGTTTAAACTTGTCGTGAATACAAGACCCTTGTCTGTCGGCGGCCTCCCTCTATGTCACCTAGCAGCAGCAGCGCGCCAGCGCCGCGTCAGGCACGGTGCTGGTGTGCAAAGATACAGAAAACACGACGCAGCCGCCACAGAGCTGACACGCAACAGAAACGCCACGCTCACGCCACTCAAACATGTGGCGCGCGTTATAGTCGCGCGATACAACGAATCGATAATGAAATTCGTTGCCAACATTTTTAATAATCGATTTTTATCGATTTTATCGATTCGTTGTTGCAGCCCTAAACTAAATGGTTGCATTTTGCGACCAGTTTTCAAGACAGCACAAGCATTTTTTTACAAGTACTCATGCATTGTCGATTTCCTCTAGTTGTTACTTCATGTAGAAAGACGAGTGCAGGTTGTGTGTGATAGTCAAATGCGCGGGTCACTTCGTCACTGGTTTCCCACTGCGGTCATGACGAGCACAGTCCATGTCGTCATTGACAAGTTTACACACACACAATGTGAACGCATTAGTACAAATCGCTGTTTGCTGTGAGCCCGAGGACGAACGATTTGATATACGAGACGTTTATCATGAAACTAACCGAGGAGTTCAGGAAACGTGATTTATCCGTTGATTTCTTGAGACAGCACTGGATCCTTTCAAATCCCTTCACAGCGACAGAACGAACGACAGGCGAATGCTCTTGTTAAGTTTAATTTGACGTTATATTTACATGTGTTGTGTTGGGGTGGGCAGAATGACGAAAAATCTATTTCACAGAATGAGTCATTTTATTTCATGGTAACAATCTCATAATATAATTCATTTGTCTTAAATTGACTTTATTTATTTATTACAGTTCATTTGAACTGCTCACCATAGTTATAATGTTGACAAGTTATGAAAATGGATTAAGATATCAAATTAAGTTCTGATAATGATTGTTTGGAAGTATAACAATGAAGTATGAATATGCGCAAACAATAAGAGTACAGTATATGACTGGTGTTATAAACTGCTCATGGCGTCTTAACTGTAGGTCTTCATCGCTCTTCACTCTCCGTTAGATGCGACTCTCTGTCTTAAGGTTTGTTTTTTCTCGCTCTCGCTCTTTGCACTGCAGGTCTCTGGTGACTCCACACGCGTCTCCCAAATGTGGGTTTGCGGCGCGTCACGTCAAAGCGCTCACGCTGTGAGCATCATCGCACATTGTTGAAGACCATCCACTGCTGTTTTTTGCTTCAAGTGATAGTACCTGCATGTAGTCTATAGCCTCAGAAACACAAACATTAATCAAAAAGTAAAACAAAACCCAAATCAAACCGGCTCCTAAAATATACCTACAGTATTTTTGTAAATATAATGGTGACATCAGACTGCAAAGGTTTGTAGTAAAGAAATAATTAAATTAACTAAAACTCAATGCAAATGCAAGTCAGGGGCTACAGTGCTCCTACGGTGTTTCCCATAGGATTTTGACAGACTTGCGGCCCCGGTGACGTCACGAAATAATTAGCATATTTGTGACCTCATCACGTCGTGTTAGTGTCAGCACTTATCTGTTTTTGTTTAACTCTCTTATCTTCAATATTTTATATTGCATGGACTGTTCAATGATAAATCACAGTTAATCCAGAATAAAAGTTTGTGTTCAAATAATATGTATGTGCACTGTGCGTATTTATGTTGTATTTATAAATGCATACTCATTAGGAAATATTTGCATGTATATATAAATGAATGTTTAATTTAATTTATATATAAACACATATTTTTTCATAAATATATATACATGTATGTGCATGTATTTATAAATAGAAAAGTAATATGCACACACGTGTATATATCAGCCAAAAAACACATATAAATCTTTGTCTCTCTTGTCGTGCGCAATTTTTCTGAAGTTTTCTGAAATAATGCTATAGTACGAGAATTGATTTCGGATTCTTTCGTGATCAAACATCTACGCTCCTAATACTTACTGACATCGAAACTTTGGTTATCGTGCTGTATTTTTGTAAGAGTACATACGCTTGCATCACTGCGTTGGATGTTAAAGCGCAGTGTTGTGTATAAAGAGTCCAGAGAACGAGGCTGAACATGGTTTCAGCTGATCTTCAGCCTGTCGGTGGTGCTTTACGTGATGTGCTAGATTTTTCGCATGGTTGATCACCCATCACTTTAAGGCAGAGATAAAAATAGAAATATTAATTCCGAGGTTATAAACGCAGCTCTGCATTACTGTGTCTCTACAATCATGTCAGTCGCTTCGGTCACACCAACGGTATCAGCCGGACACGTGAGTCCCGTTTGTTATCGTGATTCCCCATGAGGGTCATGGAATGGCCATTGATGAGCTGAGGAACATCAGAGGTCGGAGATTGACAAATGTTTAGTGTCAAACCCGTAAAATGTTCTGCTCTCTATAGGTTTTATTTGATTTGATTGTGGATTAAAGCAGCTTCGTAATAAACCAATGACTTCAATCATATTCTAAATGAATGTTGTTGTGTTGGATGATGCAGGTCAGAAGATAGTCCAAGATGGCTGCAGCGTCCTATGATCAGCTTCTAAAGCAAGTGGAGGTGTTGAAGATGGAGAACTCCAACCTGAGACAAGAGCTTGAGGACAACTCCAACCATCTCAACAAACTGGAGACAGAAGCATTTAATATGAAGGTATTGTTTGATGCTATGTGTGTTTGTTTTCATAATATTTCGTTGCTGTAATCTGTATTCTACTGGCAGAGAAAAACATCCTGCCCTACATTATTTCATACTTAATATTCTGTCTCATTTAAAAATGTCACATTACAAACGTTAAATCCTTTGATTATCACATTCGCATTAGAGTTATAAGACATTTTGAGGTGTAGAGTCCAGAACAGATTGACTTGATACAGATCCTTCACAAAACAAAATAAGTCTTTAGAGCTTCTTCGAGTTTTATGGTGTATTATTGATATTTCGGTTTGGGCTTTGTTGGGTTTTTTTTGGTTGAGAATGGATTTTTGTTGGCTTGTTGTAAATGGATAAACTACAGCTACTGCTGTGGGTAATCTAGAGGTAATATTGAATTACTAGAGTATCTTTGTACATTTTTACTAATGTAAAATACATTTTCTTTGTTTTGCTCTTGCTTGTTCAGGCTGTTTAAAATAATTGCCTCATTTTGTCTTCCAAATGTTTTTGGAAGGGCTAAAAGTGCCGTCTTCTCCTACTGATCTGTCTCTTAAGTAGTTTTTCTTTTCTTAGCATCTGAAACCAAAGGCAGTATCTCAGACGCTTCTCCTAGCTGAGCTTTTGAAGTAGCGCAAGAGCCTGCTAGGTGGGCATTATTAAATTGGATGTGACCTGGCAGTCCAGAAAGAGGAGAGAGCTTTTAAAAGAACTTGAGGCATAAATAGAATGAAGCGAGACATTAAGAGTTTGCTGTCGGGTCCTGTCTGCCCCTTCTTTTTCATTTAAGAAAAGGTTCAAACAAGTTCAGCGTTCAGATATATGGTGAATTGTCTGCTGAATTCTAGCTACGGGTTGCTGTCGTGTCTTGTTTCAATTTATACTCCATAAAGGGAATTTGTGTGAGATGTTTGTGAGGTCTGGAAGTGGAAGGAGATTTTTGTCTCTTCTTCCTAAAGGATTGCACACACGATGCACACTAGTTTTGTATGTTGGTTAGTGTCATAGAGATCGGTATATGCACGGTATATGGAAAATGCAGCGTTTTTGAACCTTGAAATCGTGAATACACTTGCATTACATCTAAAACGAACGATAATATTTGGTCTAGCCGTGTCATATGACCCCTTTAAAGGAACGTATATGCTTTTAATGACCAAGTACTTCAGATGGCCTTCCACACTAAAAATGTGACAGGTGTGGACTCTGGAATCCAATCCTTTGTCTGGATGAATATGCCAACCAAAAAATAGAAACCGTATTTGCGTCGTTTTTTTGATGGAACCTCTCTCATTGGGGTGGTCTGATATCGAGCACATCCAGACCGCCCTTATGCCAACGGATATGCCATCCCCAGACGTAATCATAGTGCTTAAAGCACTAAATGAGATGTTGGGTTTGTCGAGCGCTTTTTTTGCAGTGACAGATGCTACAGAGACCAGCAGCAAATCCATCTGTGATACTAGATTCCAAGTGTTTGCTCTATTTACAAAGTAGCAACATCCAGCTTATGTTTATTGTGCTCAGAATAAAAGGATCCTTCACTTTTATTTGAGTGAAACACATATTTATATATAATATATAATGAGAACAGCTTGAAGATGAGAGGATCACTTCCCTCTTTCTGTTTTAAACTTGCATCACTAAACCACTTCATGGTGGTTTTCCTTGATTGTATGTGGTGGTCCAGTGTCACAGGAAGTGGTGTCATTAGAAATTCACTTCCTAGAATATCGGACGTGTTTCTATTGTATGGACTAGTTCACCCAAAAATGACAACCATATACTCACCCACATGCCATCCTAGATGAAAGTTATATGACAATTTACTGTAAAATTTAAAGGGGCCATGCAAAAATTTGTTTTATTTACAATGTTGAACGTGCTGTCTTCTCATGGTCAACTTGTCAAAAACTAGTTGTACGTATGACATTTTTTGGGTGCTCGACAAACTCCCCCAGCGTTCGTATAGGTTTTGGAAAGGTCTGTTTTGTAACAACTGACGAGGAAAACCCAGTTTCCATAAAGATTGGCTGCTCTGTGGGCCTGCAGCTGCAGCTTGTTACTCTTGCGATAGTGAGAGAAGTTGAGGTGTGTTTGTTTGTTCACTGCATTTCAATGATGGATGTTATATAAACGGGGGATATAACGCTGAAGTTGGAGATCGTTTGAAACTGATAGATGGAGCAGTCCCAGCACCAAAAGATACCGGACATGAACCACATGCGGTAAGTGAAACTAAGTCATATCAATGTTTTGTTGGCCATCGGCGCAAACGTGCATAATGTAAACAACACAAACTTATAGTGAATCAGTAGTTATGCAGTGATAATGTGATGATGTACATTGGAAGCCGATAACCGATATATGGCCGATAAACAGTATCTAAATATTAATATAACATTTCCTAAGACTGAAACAAGAGGTAAAAGTGGACAACTGCTTTTATGTGAAAACATTCACTGCATAAAGCAAGGAAACCACTAGTTCTCTTTCCCCCCTGAAAATCATGTACCTACTTTACACTACACTATTTAACGGTTCTTTAACCTTCAAACTTTTATGGTTTTTATTTTTTGTTTAATAAACAAATTATAGATGTTCATCCAGAGCAACCCAGTACATTTTTCTTTATAGTCACATGTCTAACTGGTCTCAAAACAGACAACAGTTTGATTCAAACAATATGCTTTTGTTCCTATGAATTAAACATTTATAAATTCTTTATGTACATCAACAATGTTTTGCTAATAGCAGTTAGTGAATGATCACGACAGAAGGATACTGTACTTGAACTGTGAGCAGCGTGCAGATGAAGATGTTTAACTAGAGGAAATTATTTTTGATTTATCGGCTAAAGTATTTACATTTATGCATTTGGCAGACGCTTTTATCCAAAGCGACTTACATTGCGTTATCCTACACATTTCTTTCTAAGTATGTGCAACCCCCTGGGATCGAACCCATGACCTTGGTGTTGTTCATGCTGTGCTCTTACCACTGAGCTACAGGAAAGCTGTAATATATAATTTATCGTCACCTTGCATGCCTCCATGTAATTTCACATTATGGCCAATCACAAGACATGAGGATCAATTTCTATATTTGAAATGGTTTGGTTTCAGTATCGCTAAATAATCTAAAAACGCTGGGAACTGGGTTAACTATTCCTTCAAGGCAGATGCCAGTATTCAGTCGTTTTTCCAGCATCAAAAACTATTTGTTTGTATGTAATTCTGGAAATTCTGGAAATGTATTCACAGGCCCGCTTCCCTTTCCCAGCCTCCGAGATAATGGCGCCTTAATTTAGAGGATCTCCCTTCCTGTCTTTGTTTGTCCGATGTATACAGCACTGCTCCATCCTGCAGTGGTTTCCGCTGCCCTCCGGTCGACTGAAACAAACATCAGCCGGCAGAAACGTCTCAGACACCCAGAGTAGAACTTCAGTTGGGTTCAGCTGTTTTCTCGAATCAACACGGCAGTCATTTATATGTTCGGACTTTTGTCGAACCAGACGATAAACGTCTTGATTCCATCAACCACCTAGCTGTCGTTTTGCTGTCGTATTTTATTTGTTTCGTGTCATTCATTCCCGTCGTGGCTGCTTGCCACTAAAATGCAGACAAACACAGACGAGAGAGAGTTTATCGATGGTAGCTTTGTGTTGTACGTGATTAAGATAAAAAATAGTCTTGAACTATGAGGCGACAGTGTGAGTCAGTAAATCAGTTTACTTTCTCTTAGCGGTGACTTAAACCAGAGGATTAGTAATGATCCTCTCATGAAATAATGATCCTCTGTTCCTACAGTAATGACTCACAGGGCCGTATTCCTCGAATCAATAAGATGTAATTTGCAACTTGACTAGACAACTGCGTCAGTAGAGGGATATGTAGTCATTGCCTCTTGAATCATTTTTCTCCTAAATCATTTAATAAATTAGTTTTTAAACTTAAGTTCTACTAAATCTAAATTCCACAAACAAACAGGTTACATTGGAGTTACTGACGTCATTCACGTGTAGCTTTAGTCCTCTTAAAATTAAATAAGCATTTATTATTTTCCCCGCCACACTAATTGCATACCACACGTGTCATGTGATGTTGTTTCCACGTTTCAAGGGCAACGTGCCTTTATCTCTGGAAAAGCCGAGGGGCTCGTCATCCGTCCGTGCGGTTCCCACCTCTCAGACTCTGAGACAATAACTCTGGGCCCACGGGTCTCGACTGACTGATGCATGCTGGGCTGGAATCAGATATGCAAGTATTACAGGCTCCCAGGCTCTCTAGAAGCATTGATTTCCATTACCGGGAGTATAGCATGACATTTTTAAAAGTGTTGTGTGGTTGCAGCTCCACACATGAGCGGACGGACGACTCTAATATTGTAGCAAGGGCATCTGCACCGCAGAAACTCGATTCCTTTGGACTTTGACACGGGGCTGATGGGCTGCACTCTGTTATAGACCTGGAAACCCATTAGGACATTAAACGCCATCCTAATTTTGTTCTTGCGATTTCAGATTGTTATTGCTGTAATCTACTCTTAGAATGGTTATTTTAGGATTTTTGCAAATCGCTATTGTGATATTTGTGGAGTACACCATTTAAAAACAGCATGACATGGCATCCGCAACTTATCTTGTATTTGAGCGTACTTATTAATAGTATTTGGGTTTTTGTTGGACGAAAACATGTTATGCTTTGTATTATTGATATTGATTGTGTTTTTTACGGATTATGGTGTACGTTTGAGTGTAAATGATTCTGGAATTATACAAAATGTAGGCTTTGAGTCATCATTTGAGAATAGATTGTTTTTTTTGTAAATTGGAAGCCTGGCCATTGGTCAGTCAATATATTAGTCCCACCCCCACGTCGAGACGGAGGTCACCTGAAGATGTCGATTTGAGAGGGGTGTGACATTAATATTTTATTGAATCATTTTTGTACCCACACAGGTAAGGTTTATTATTATTATTATTATTATTATTATTAACCTTTCAATATTCCATAAAAACAATGACAAAGATGTCGATTTCACATTGCCTTAAAGCAGTCTTATATATGGCTCTGATTCACGGTGTTGTAAAGGGCCCTTAATCATATGACCCCTTTATAATGAAGCTGTTGTTTCCCGAGACGACTCAACGTGACGTCATGCAACCCTCGGGTGAAAACACGAACTGTGCCTCGCACAAACAGAATAACCTTGTGTCGTGTCGATTAGATAGAAAGTCATGTTTGACCTGTGCCTTCTGGACACCTCTGTGTCCTCGGCACACTATGGCTCTTCTGACCCCGGGCCGCAAGGGAAGGGTGGGCCACTGGACTGTTGAATGGGGAGTCATCTGTATTCTCCATGAGGCTCTGCGTCTCCGGGATGGGACGTGGAGGGGGGGGGCGCTGCTTCCTGTAAGGCAGTCACATTGTTTGAGGCTTTTTGGTTTCAAACACACTATAGAGCTCAGAGAAATCCGTACAGTCTCATGTTTGATGTGGTTTTACTGCGGTGTCTGTATGTTTGAGAGATTGGTGCTGTGAAAAGATATCTATTAAAACCTCAGCGGATGCTGAGCGGTAAGTTTTCTAAATAGACTTGACGTGGGTTTTTTTCTTGATCTTATGGTTGTCGTGACAAGATCTTTGTATGGGGAAGTCTTCTGCATCTGTTTTGTTTGATTTAGTTTTGGGAATAGTTCCAAAAATAAAAACTCTCATGTGTTCAAATATGTATATCAGATATTTTGCGAAATGTCTCAGAAATGTGGTTTTGTGTGTTTTGCAGAAGAAAGGAAGTCATACGATTTAGAACAAGTGTATTTGTCGTTTGTTGGTCTTTCGAATGCTGCTAATCTTGCTTTTTGTATTTATTCATTTAGCAGACGCTTTTGTCCAAAGGAAAGTTTCTTTGACTCGCACAATTTCTTTGTTGTGTGTTGTACTATCAGTTGCTGAATCAAACCATAGATCACCTCAGATGTATTTTGTTTACTTGTAAAGCTCTGTGGTTAAGTCAGCTTTGATTGAATGGTGAAGATCAGCGTTCCAGCAACATCTAAAAGCCAGTTTAACGGAAGTGACGTGAGATTATAGCTCACGCATAAAATCACAGAGCCGAAGAATCGACAGGTGCATCTTAAGAGCTTCAAAGCTGTTTGCATCTTTCGCTCTCATCATCAAAGTGCTTCGAAGCTCTTTGATGGACCTGTTTTTTTTCCTCTTTTTATCAGTTAGGTTATCCCACAGGCAGAAGAAATCTTACATGTGGTATGAGCTCAAAACATCTTGTGTCCGTAACCTTTCGTGCTTCTTGAGATAATCTAACGTGATGGCTGTTAATGTTCCGCTACACACAGATGTGATGTTTTGTGCGGTCGTGTGATAAACGAATAACGCGCGCTTGTCTTTCAGGAGGTTTTGAAGCAGCTACAAGGAGGTATCAAAGAGGATTCCATAGAGTCTCAAGGACAGATCGAGTTTTTGGAAAGAATTAAAGGTGAGGATGTCAACCGTAGTCACGGAGACAAGCTTTCACATTCATGTTATAAACCAAAGCAGATCTGCATGAACCGAGATTTAATAAACCGGGTTTAATAAACAAGCATGCGGTTGTGTCTTGCAGAAATGAGTCTCGATCCCAGCAGTTTCTCTGGCGTGAAGCTGAGGTCCAAAGCCTCTCTTCAGGGTTCCGGTTCGGCACATTCGTCCGACAGCAGCCCGAGTCCCAGCCCCATGAGCTCCTTCCCTAGAAGAGGGGTGACCGGCGGGGGCAGAGAAAGCGCGGGGTATCTGGAAGAGCTGGAGAAAGACCGGTGAGCGCTGTTTACATCCCATGATGCAATCCCATCCTACTGGTTTACCTAGACCATCACATTTAGTTGATCTGTTAAACTGACATTGCTTTGTATTTTTTTCTCTCTCAATGCAATATCTTCTTGTGGTTTTGCGTTCTATCAGTTCTTTACTGATGGGTGAGCTTGAGAAAGAAGAAAAGGAGAAAGATTGGTACTACGCTCAGTTGCAGAACCTCACCAAACGGATAGACAGTCTGCCGCTCACCGAGAATGTAAGTCAGACGCGTTTGACGTTCTCGCTGTGTGCAGTGCTCAGCATTTTTGGCTGTGACTTCACGCTCGTGTCGTGTTGTAGTTTTCTCTGCAGACTGACATGACGCGCAGACAGCTGGAATACGAGGCCCGTCAGATAAGAGCCGCCATGGAGGAACAACTGGGCACGTGCCAGGACATGGAGAAGCGGGCACAGGTGAGAGCGAACGCCAAAAGGTAACTGCCGAATGTGACGTATGCCGTTTACTGATGGAGGTTTTGTTCTTTCTCAGACCCGTTTGGTGCGGATACAGCAGATTGAGAAAGACATGCTGAGGATTCGGACGCGCTTGCAGACGCAGTCGATTGACTCGGAGGTAATGGATTATTTTGCTCTTTGCTGCCAGTGATGACTCTTTCTTCTGTGGAACACAAAGAAGATATTTTGAGAAATGTCTGCGTTTTTTAAGCGAAGACGGCAGTGCTTTAGTCATCTAGAGGCTGAGACGTCTTGTTATTATTATCAGGTGGCGATCCTCTCCTGGCAATTTACCGAATAAAAAGTCACTAAAACATCGTAAACTGTGATTTTAAAAACGTGCCTTTAATTGTGGTGAGCATATTAAATTAAAGATTTGCAACTAATGAAATGCATTATTTAACAATAATACATTTTAAAAGATAAACAATTTTTTTATTATTTGTTTGTTCTTTATTCCTTTAGTCTTCTCTTTTTGAGAAGATCTTCAAAGTGTACAACAAGATAACTCCGTGTCTGATCTGTGCTTTAATCATTTAAAGTTGACTTAAATTGAAATCGCCATTAAATGTTTTTTATGTTATGTAACATTTGATCTATGCCTTTATTATGTTGTAGTTGGAATGGGCTAAACTCATTCTTAGGTTGAAAAATATATAAATATGTTTTCATTCCATTATTATATTCCAGTTTTACTCTACCTTTCAAACGGATTACCTCTCCCACATTAGTTTTTTTGGGTGGTGGTCACCCTAAGGCAGACATGCACAGACTTTCTGTTTGTCTGTTCATGTGATTGTCTCACTGAGAGGATAAATCTTATTGGACGTTTCGGTTTTCCTCCCCTCTGTTGCTGTAATCCTGCCGTCTGATCTACAGACGTATGTAGGTCATGAAGCTCTTCGCACACCAGCAGCTGTGCTCCTATAGCCCCAGTGAACTGTTCTGTCTATATGTGACACGTGTCCGATTATTTATTCCTGACAAACAGAGCTGATTATCTGTCGACTGTAGCCAGGGTCTCTCTCTCTTCCTCCAACAGCTTCTTTCACTGCAAGATGCTCTAGTCCATCTCTTACCGAGTGAGTTGTGGTTTTGTTTCTGCTGGCTCATTCACTTTTTAATTGTCATTGTCTCCCTCTATATTCAGGTCAAGCACGAGGCTGTGACACCAGCCGAAGGCTCCCATACGTCGGGAGATGCTGGCGGAGGCAGTGCCACATGCTCTCAGGTGAGGGACGATTTTAATACGTTTCAGAGTCTCCCAATAAAACAGACTTATTTTGCTAATAGAAGAGAACTGTTCTCCGATGTCCGTTTTCTCGCGGCGGTGCCCAGAGTCTTTTTAAAAGCCCTTTCAGTCCACTGAGAGCTTCGGTGTGCTGTGAATATTAATGAGTCGAATGCAAATGCTAATGGTTTATTGTTAGTCATTGAGCACTCGAGAGAGACTCCAGGCTTAACTGAGCCCCTTATTTGTATTTCAAGTTCCTGTGGTATTTTTCAGATAGATGGTGTAGCTTCAGAAATGAAGTTTGACCTAACTTTAAAGAGTTGTTCATTATTATGACAACATATGTGTTGAATTGATGTATGTTTTTGTCCGTCAGGCCTCCAGTTCTCGGTTGGATCATGACTCCTCCAATGACATGAGCAGCGCTGGAAGTTACTCTGTCCCACGCCGAATGACAAGTCATCTGGGCACTAAAGTGAGCTTGTGCTATAGAAATGCATTCATTGAACACAAGCTTTGTCTCACCAGAGGTTCAATCTGAATTATTTTGTGCACAGGTGGAAATGGTCTATTCTCTGCTATCCATGCTGGGGACCCACGATAAAGATGACATGTCTCGAACGCTCCTGGCCATGTCGAGCTCTCAGGACAGTTGCATTGCCATGCGTCAGTCCGGCTGCTTGCCGCTGCTCATCCAGCTTCTCCATGGCAACGACAAGGATTCCGTGTTGCTCGGAAATTCCCGCGGCAGCAAAGAGGCCCGGGCGAGGGCCAGCGCCGCCCTGCATAACATTATCCATTCACAGCCCGATGACAAGCGCGGCCGGCGGGAGATTCGGGTGCTCCACCTGCTGGAGCAGATTCGAGCTTACTGCGAGACCTGCTGGGAGTGGCAGGAAAGCCACGAGAGAGGCGTGGACCAGGACAAGAATCCAAGTCAGTCCAAACTTATCTCAGGATAGTATGTTGTCAGGAATAGCTAAGAGGGATATTTTTGATATCCTTATTTTTAGATGTATTGGCAAGTGCTAAAGGGATTTTGATATGAACATAATGCATATGAGAATATCCTCAAAATACAATTTGTACATTGGTTTAGAAAATGTTAGTTAATTAATAACTCTGATTGATTGCAACAATGGTCTGGTTTTAAAACTGTCCTAAATGGGAAGACACATATTTCATATATAAACTCACAATGTATGATGGCTTTATTACAGTGCCCTCTCCTGTGGAGCATCAGATCTGCCCAGCGGTTTGTGTTCTCATGAAACTGTCCTTTGACGAAGAGCACAGACATGCAATGAATGAACTGGGTATGAAACCCAAAATCTATCCTTTTATTCTTATTAGGGTTTAAAAACACACAGAATCTTAAGTCTGGTTGGTTGGGTTTATGCAGGCGGCCTTCAGGCAATCGGGGAGCTGTTACAGGTGGACTGTGAGATCTACGGTCTGACCAATGACCATTACAGTGTTACCCTCAGACGATATGCTGGGATGGCTCTGACTAATTTAACCTTTGGAGATGTAGCTAACAAGGTGTGTTGTCTGTCACTGCATTTTCTGTGTAAGTGTAGCTATTTATTTTTAGCTTATTTAATGTTTCTTTTGTCCTGTCATGCTCGCAGGCTACGCTGTGTTCAATGAAAGGTTGCATGAGGGCCATGGTTGCACAACTGAAGTCAGAGAGCGAGGACCTACAGCAGGTTTGAAAATGCATAGTTTGCATATGTCCAGTAAAATCCAAACAAAAAAACGATTAGAAAATAGTTGTTCTGAATGTGTGCTATGAAACTCCGCTTCAGGTCATTGCCAGTGTTTTGAGAAACCTGTCATGGCGAGCTGACGTGAACAGCAAGAAAATATTACGAGAGGTTGGAAGTGTCCGGGCTCTTACGGAGTGTGCCTTAGAGGTTCAGAAGGTGAGCCTTTTGACGTCATGTTGAAAAGTTTAAAAGCAGACGGCCCATTTAGCAGTGCTGTAAACCCATGATCTTGTTTTTCCAGGAATCAACATTAAAAAGCGTCCTGAGTGCCCTTTGGAACCTGTCAGCACATTGCACAGAAAATAAAGCGGATATCTGTACCGTTCCAGGGGCTTTAGCCTTTTTAGTGAGCACACTAACATACAGAAGCCAGACCAACACCCTCGCCATTATTGAAAGCGGAGGCGGCATCTTGAGAAACGTATCGAGCCTCATCGCCACAAATGAAGAGCACAGGTATAGTAGAATATGGTGTATATAAAAATTCCCAATTTTGGGAGATTTTAAGTATTATGATTTTAAATTACGTAAAATTCTACAAAAGTGTATAGATTCATTGTTGGTGAAAAAGGCTTTCATGTGAGGCTTCACGGTCATCGTAACTGATGCATCAGGAAAAACGAAGTATTCAGTTTGCTATGCATAAGAACACATCTGAATCTCTCACACCGGCCTTGCTGCATCCTTATTGTTTAGCCTTGTAAATACATACATTTGTGCTCTGCTCACAAGTTTGTTTTCTCTTTCCAGGCAAACATTGAGAGAAAACAGTTGTCTACAGACTCTTCTCCAGCACCTCAAATCACACAGTCTGACAATAGTGAGCAATGCCTGTGGAACACTATGGAACCTCTCTGCTCGGAATGCAAAAGATCAGGAGGCATTATGGGACATGGGCGCAGTTAGCATGCTGAAAAACCTTATTCACTCCAAGCACAAGATGATAGCTATGGGAAGTGCAGCCGCTTTGAGGAACCTCATGGCCAATCGACCTGCCAAATACAAGGATGCCAACATAATGTCCCCCGGGTCCAGTTTGCCGTCCCTCCACGTTAGAAAACAGAAAGCACTGTTTGAAGAACTAGACGCACAGCACCTCTCTGAAACATTTGATAACATTGACAATTTGAGCCCAAAGGCCTCTCACAGGGTCAAGCCAAGACATAAGCATAATATCTACGGCGACTACGATGGTGTGGGTCGATCAGACGGTTACAGCCCTAACGGAGTCGGCGTTCGCTCACCTTACATGAACACCCCGGTGCTCTCTAGCCCATCCTCTCGGGACAATAGAGGAAATGCAGAAAACATCAGAGCTGAGAGGGACAGAAGTCTTGACCGCGAACGAAGGGGATTTCATGCCGATGTCGAGCCTGCCAAGCGACTGGTCCAGATTCCAACAACTGCCGCTCAGATCGCAGTGGTCATGGAGGAAGTCAAGAGTATGCACTTAAGTATGGATGACAGAACAACTGGTTCCACATCTGACCCTCATGCAGTGCCAGACGACATGATGAGACGTCCCACTGCGGTTCACGGTCACCAAAGCATGTACAACTACAAAACGGACTCATCCGGCAGGCCGTGCCCAATGCCCAAACTGGATTATGGTGCATCTAATGACAGTCTGAATAGCGTAAACAGCTCTGATGGTTATGGTAAGAGGGGTCAAATGAAGCCGTCGGTGGACTCATACTCTGAAGACGATGAGAGCAAATGCTGCGTCTACAGAAAATATCCAGCGGATCTAGCCCATAAGATACACAATGCAAATCACATGGAAGATGACAACGGAGATCTGGATACACCCATTAACTACAGTTTAAAGTATTCGGATGAGCAGCTCAACTCTGGTCGACAAAGCCCAAGCCAGAATGAAAGGTGGGCAAGGCCCAAGCTCCTTGATGATGAAATGAAAAGACCTGATCAGAAACCACCCAGATCCCAAAGCCCTGGATACCCCATGTACACCGAAGGCAGCAGTGAAGGTGATGACAAACTAAAGAAATTCCAACCCAGGTTTGTTCAACAGGACATGTCTGGATTCAGGCCAAGAGGCTCCAATGAGCAAATAAACAGTGGCTCCAATCATGGTCTCAACAAAAAGATTTCTCAAACCATGTGTGCTGTTGATGATTATGCAGATGACAAACCGACTAACTACAGCGAGCGATACTCCGAAGAAGAGCAACCTGATGATCAAACAACTTACAGTCTGAAATACAATGAGGATCACCACGTAGAACAGCCCATAGATTACAGTTTGAAATATGCTGAGGCTGCCTCTAAAAAGGCCATATTTAGTCATTCAAAGCCATCTTCTGCACAAAGCTCTGTAAAAGACCATTTAAGTCAAGATAGTTCCTCCTCTGTGACATCTATAAAGAATCAAGGTCGGCAAAAGCAACTCCACCCATCGTCGGCTCAAAGCAGACCGGGACCAACTAGAGCAGTTCAGAAGAACCCAACCTGTAAGGGTCCTACAATAAATCAAGAAACATTGCAGACATATTGTGTAGAGGACACTCCTATATGTTTCTCACGTGGTAGTTCTTTATCGTCATTGTCCTCAGAGGAAGATGAAATGGAAAGCTGCAAGCGTAATGTCAATTCGGCTAATAACTACCAAACTCTGCCCATATCAGATAAAGACTCCGTAGGTAGCATGGCACCAGACCAGAGGAAAAGTGAGAACCAGTCGTCTGTGCATTATGTTCGCATGAAGCCACCACGTCATCAAGGAACACACCTGGGACATAACGATGGACCCAGGCATCACAAAACAGTGGAATTTTCATCTGGTGCTAAATCCCCATCTAAAAGTGGTGCCCAAACGCCAAAAAGTCCTCCCGAACATTATATACAAGAAACTCCTCTCATGTTCAGCAGATGTACCTCTGTCAGCTCCCTGGACAGTTTTGAGAGCCACTCCATTGCAAGTTCTGTGCAGAGTGAACCGTGCAGCGATATGGTGAGTGGAATTATCAGCCCGAGTGATCTGCCTGACAGCCCTGGACAAACAATGCCTCCAAGCCGTAGTAAAACGCCGCCACCTCCACCACCACGAACCACATCAGTGAAGCAAAAAGTTGCTGTCCCACCCCATTCTGAAAAACGTGATTTACCTCCAAGGCACGCTGTTGTTAACGCAGCTGTGCATAAAGTGCAAGTTCTACCAGAGAATGATACTCTTTTACATTTTGCCACCGAAAGCACTCCAGATGGCTTCTCTTGTTCTTCAAGCCTCAGTGCACTAAGTTTAGATGAACCATTTATTCAGAAAGACATCGGGTTGAAAATAATGCCCCCAGTTCATGAAGATGACCACAGTGTTGAGGCGGAGCATGAGAAGGAAGACATCAAAGAAGCCAAAGTTCAGGAGAACCCACTCTCTGCCTCTGAAGTTGGAAAGGATATCTTGGATGATTCAGATGACGATGATGACATTGAGATTCTGGAGGCTTGCATTAACTCTGCAATGCCAACAAAATCGTCAAGGAAACCGAAAAAGCAGTCACCTTCACCCACCTCAAGGATCCCCCCACCTGTTTCTCGCAAACCAAGTCAGCTTCCTGTTTATAAATTGTTACCTACACAAAGTAGAGGGCAGCAGAAACATGTGACCCTAGCCCACGGTGAAGACATGCCACGTGTATACTGGGTTGAGGGAACGCCAATTAACTTCTCTACAGCAACATCGCTCAGTGACCTCACTATTGATTCACCCCCGAATGAGCTGGCTTGTATGGAAAGTTCGGCTCCCCATGCAGAAGCATCCAGTGAAAGACGAGACACCCTACCAGAGGGCAAAAGTGCAGAGGCTAAAGATACAGCTTCCACACATTTGGCTCTGGTTGAGAATGAAGGCGACGATATTCTTGCAGAGTGCATCAATTCAGCAATGCCCAAAAGCAAAATCCATAAGCCGTTTAGGGTGCAAAAGATGTCTGATCAGCCTCAGCATCCATCTACGGCCACTGGCAGTCTAGTTCAGCAAGACTTGGAAAAGAAAAAGCCAACTTCTCCTGTCAAGCCCATGCCACAAAGCAGTGAGTACAGAGCAAGGATGCTCAAACGGCCAGAGGGTTCTAATAACTTGCAAGATGCAGTATCATATCCAGGCAAAAACAAAGAAACCCAAAAGCAGGAGCCCAAAATAGTCTCAAGAGAATTTGCAGATAAGCCTGCTGCTCCTGAGGAGAGAACACGTACCGGGTTTGCCTTTGATTCTCCGCATCATTACACACCAATTGAGGGCACACCTTATTGCTTCTCCCGCAATGATTCTCTCAGTTCACTTGACTTTGAGGATGATGACCTTGACTTATCTAAGGAAAAAGCAGAGCTGCGAAAAGATAAAGAGCATAGAAAGGTTCTGCCTTTGAAGTGCAGTGCAGAGCAGCCAGTAAACACCAGCAGGGTACCGGTATTTCAAATGGCTCCAACAAAACACCTTCAAAAACAAGCAAGTTTTCCACAAGCAGCCAAAGAAAACACTGTAGTGGTGTGCGATGAAAAACAAAAGTTTTCAATCGAAGACACTCCAGTGTGTTTCTCACGAAATTCGTCGCTTAGTTCTCTGAGTGACATTGACCAAGAAAACAACAACAAAGACTGCTCGCACAAAGATGATGTCACTCAGATGGAAGTGCCCAGACCACAAGCATCTGGATATGCACCCAAAGCCTTTCATGTGGAGGACACCCCCGTGTGTTTCTCTAGAAATAGTTCTCTAAGCTCTCTTAGTATTGATTCTGAAGATGACCTTCTGCAAGAATGCATCAGTTCTGCAATGCCAAAGAAAAAGAAGCAACCACAAAGAAATAAGTCTGAGGAATCAGAAACTAAGGAAGAGAAAACCATAATGGCTGATGGCATTTTATCAGAGGAACCAGATATTATTTTAGACCTCACAGACACACACAGTCCTATTTCAGAGCAAGCCTTATCACCAGACTCTGAATCATTTGACTGGAAAGCCATTCAAGAAGGTGCTAATTCTATTGTTAGCAGTCTGCATCAGGCTGTGGCCAGTCTGTCCAGACAAGGTTCTTCTGACTCGGACTCTATTCTTTCTCTCAAATCTGGCATCTCCATTGGATCACCTTTCCACCTCCCATTAAATCAAGATGACAACAAGCCAGCTGCAAACAAAGGGCCTAGAATATTAAAGCCTGGTGAAAAAAGCACTTCAGAGGCCAAAAAGAAAGAGGAGGAATCAACTAAAAGCTTGAAAGGAGGAAAGAAAGTTTACAAAAGTCTAATAACAGGAAAGCCCAGACCCAGTCTTGAAAGCATGGCTGCTCAACACAGGCAAGCTCAAGCCCCAGTGATATCCAGAGGGAGAACAATGGTTCACATTCCTGGTGTGAGAAGCAGTTCTCCCAGCACCAGTCCAGTTCCTAAAAAGCCGCCTCCACGTGGGCAAATGTCAAAACCACCCTCTCAAGCACCAGCTCTTGGAAACTCTCCCAGAACCATGAAAATGCAAGCAAGTTCTGAACCAAGTCCTGCCAGGGATCCACCATCTGCTCAAGGGGGGTCTAGTAAATCTTCCTCTCGATCAGGGTCCAGAGACTCCACACCTTCTAGACCAGTTCAGCAATCTCTAGCCAGGCCAATGCAGTCTCCTGGTCGTGCCTCCGTCTCACCCGGCAACAAGTTGTCTCAACTGCCTCGCACCGCCTCTCCCAGTGCTACTTCAACAAAATCATCAGGATCTGGCCGCATGAGTTATACATCACCGGGAAGGCAGCTCGGGCAACAGACACCAACAAAGCAAAGTGGTTTGCCAAGAAGTACCAGTGGAATTCCTAGAAGCGAGTCTGCATCAAAAAGTCTCAACCAGTTCGGAGCGACAGGCCCTTCAAAAAAAGCAGAGTTGTCCCGAATGTCATCAACGAAGTCAAGTGGGAGTGAGTCTGATCGGTCTGAGAAACCTGGCCTAGTCCGTCAGTCAACGTTCATCAAAGAAGCCCCCAGTCCAACACTAAAAAGAAAACTAGAAGAGTCTGCCTCTTTTGAGTCATTATCTCCTTCCTCCGCAAGCCAGTCACAGACTCCAGTATCTAGTCCATCTTTGCCTGATATGTCACTTAGTCTACCATACCAAGCAAGTGGTTTGAGAAAGTCTCCCCACGGTCAAAACTCCATTGAGAATGGTGATGGCAAGTCACTGAGAAGGCAGGACATCTCCCGATCCCAATCGGAAAGTCCAGCCAGGCTTCCAATCAACAGGACGGGGACATGGAAAAGGGAGCACAGCAAACATTCGTCATCTCTCCCAAGAGTCGGCACCTGGAAAAGAACAGGTAGCAGCTCATCCATTCTCTCTGCCTCTTCTGAGTCCAGCGAAAAGGGGAGAAGCGAGGATGAGCGACAGCCCACCAATCCACCTCAGAAATCCGGCAAGGAGGGCGGCCTAGAAAGGAAAGGAACATGGAGGAAAATGAAAGAGAGCGAAGTTGCACCCTCTATGACGTTAGACTTACCAGAAGCAAACTGTGATGCTGCTTACTCCATGGGTGCTGCTATGTCCAAAGCTGAAGATGTCTGGGTGAGAATCGAGGACTGTCCCATAAACAACCCAAGGTCTAGTAAATCCCCCACAGCGAACACGCCTCCCGTTATCGATAGTCTGCCAATCAAATGGCTTCCATGTGACTCAAGTGATTCACACTTAAAACTTGCAAATGAGAATTCAGCCATGGGCCATTTGGGGTCAGAAATGAATCTCAATTTGCTCAGGAGTACAGAGTCTCTCGATAAAAAAGTCACAGACCTTAAGGCAGCACCAAGTAATCCCAACATTGGCCCGGAGGTCCACGAGTTCCCAGTTGCTGAACGCACACCTTTTAGCTCAAGTAATTCCAGCAAGCACAGCTCCCCTAGCGGTGCTGTGGCCGCCCGGGTGAGTCCGTTCAATTACACGCCGAGTCCCAGAAAGAGCAGCACTGACAGCGCGACACCCAGACCATCTCAGATCCCAACTCCGATTACAAACAATGGGAAAAAGAGAGACACTAAAGGTGACACTACGGAAAGTGGATCCTACATCGTCACCTCTGTTTAAGGCCATTTGTGGAACTTTACGGTGGCAGGAAAACACTGCTTACGAACTTTGGCCTTGTTTCTAATTTGCCACCGTTTTAGAACTTGTAGTTGCACCCTGGGATGGGTAACATTCTTGCTGGCTGTTAAAAATATTGGTTGGATAGCGAACTAGGGGGTGGGATGTATTAAATACACTATTTGACTATTTGTACTGTACAGATTTATGTATATAGTTAATTTAACCATGCACCAGGAACCTGTATGTTGCTTGAATCGACAGATTACTGCTAACGGTGGAGTCAATGCGATACTGTTAAACAATTGGTGGATACTTCAATACTAATTCATTCGACTTTTTTTTGTTTTTAGATCAAACGACTGTAAGCCTGTATTAATGCAAATGTTTAACTCATTCTACTGTTGCATATTGTACGTTACATAATGGATTTTTTTCTTGCATGACAGATTCAGTGGTGTAGTATTTCCTATGAAGATAAACATTTCTGTGGACACAAACTGTACTGATAGCTGTAACATTTTACACTTGTGTGTGTGCAGTTTGGAAAACAACAAAGTAACCTTTGGAACTGTTGAACGATATTGGCGGTTGACATAGATTATATATAATACATAGATCCGTTGCTCTGCTGTTTGTGTATAGTTGTTGCCAGGTGAGCCGAGTGTCTTTCCACTGAAACCGTAGTGTTGGGAAGGCTGAAATAATGTTGAAAGTTAAATTATTCCTGTAGGTTTTGGTGTTGGTACCTTTTTAAATGCTCATTTTGCCTTCCCTTTTATGTAGTAATTAAGCACATGAAATTGAACTGTTTGCCAAAACCACAGTGTAAATATCACTATATTTTTGTTCAGTTTTCCTTCTCATCCAATAAAGTGGGCAGATTGATGTTTACAAGATATTTCCAATAAAAATCTACATAATAAACATAATTTTTGTGGTTTGATCATTTATTAGATTAGATTAGATTCAACTTTATTGTCATTACACATATACAAGTACAGTCTAACGAAATGAAGTTTAGGTCTAACCAGAAGTGCAGTTAGCAAGTGCCGGATATACAGTTAGAATAACTACAGAATACAATATGAGAGAATATAATACAGTATTAAAGTTACGGTGCAGTATACGAGTTAATGCAGTTAATAGGTTGCAGTCCAGAAGATGAGTAGATGCAGTTAATAGAATTACAGTGCAGTAGATAGGTTAGTGCAGTAATGGAAGTGGTCCATTAGTGCAAATAAGCATTCAGTTAAATATTCCTGGTGTGCAAGTGAGCAGTATAGAGTGCAAATGATTATTCTATGATTTTCAGATATTTTGGCCGTCTCATAAATATATACCTGGGGGGGTTTCTTGGACAGGGCTTGAATATTGATGAACTGTAGACCGTAAAATGTTATCAACAAAAGCCAACTTATACTGCAGCAGCATGACACGGTTTATTACTGTTTAATGCTGCACAAATGTGCCATATTTACACTAATATTACATCATTTAAGATGAATGCAATTTGGTTGTAATTTAAAGTGCAAATTATACATTAAACAATAAATCTCATCCCCATTGATGGCTATACTAACATATTTATTTTCCCTACTATGGCGTTAAAAGAGGGATGAGATCTGTTTGGTTACTGACATTCTTCCAAATATCTCCCTTTGTGTTTAGCAGAACAAAGACATTTATAAAGGTTTGGAACAATCTGAGAGTAAATAATGACAGAATTTTCATTCTTGAGCAAACTATCTCACCATAAATGTAAAAAACAGGCACTTTGAGATAAAAAACAAAGCTGTTTTGGCATTGTAATTATGATTATACATTCATTTTGCATGTCATATTCTATATGTGATTGTATTGCAGTTTTTTTCTTCACATTGTCTCAGCAGCATGAACAAAGAAACGTTTATTCGATCTGGGAATAAACAGATAGCAAGCGAACATGTCATTAACTTCATGTTGTAAAGGAAGAAACGGACTGCATGAAAATGAATATCTTCTTTTGTGTTTCACAGAAGCCAGAATAAAAGCTTTTTGGGTGAACTATCCCTTTAATCGTTTATTGTAGGTCATTTGGTCTGAAGCAGTTACTATTGTAATTCGGAAGGGTACAGTCATCTCTTAGATATGCAAGTCATCTGTAATTATGATGAAGGCACTTACAATCAGGCCTCATTTTACAAACAAATACATGCATGATTTCAGTCTTTTTGTTACTATTGATTTGAGGAATTCATGTATGCCTGCTTCAGAGAGCAAATAAAAATGACACTCACGTTCACACTTTAGTCAATGCATCTGGTCTGTGAAAAGAGGAAGCAGAAAGTATCACAGCAATTTTCAGTGTTTTTGCTCCACATACACACTTTATGCATTATTTCGGTCCTTGGTAACAAGTCCTGCTTGTATTTGCATTTCTGAATGCCAAACGCAATATTGAAAATGAAATTGTGTATTACAAAAAATGCATTCAGTGCCGTCGCTATCAGCTGCAGGATCTTTACATCTAATCAGTGGGTTTAGTCAAACTTCCTGCTATTTCCTGTTGTTCTGCCTTGAAGTTACACGCCAGAAATAGTCAGTATCAGGAGTACCGAGAGAAGCAGATGAGGTTAGTGCAAAAAACCACGACGCATTGACATTTGTCAAATAACTGGCTACATACTTACACGATATCAAATGTAAATTTAATACAGTCCATTACACACCAAAAGTAAATGCTCGGATGTTGCTCTTTCCATAATTTGGTCGTTTCATGTAAGTGTCAATTTAATCTCAGATGTTTCTCCTAAAATTGCTTCTTAGAAATAGAAACAAACAAACAGGACAGTTGTCAATATCCACGAAGAGTAGATGAAATGAATGTAGATTGTAGAAGTAAAATAATCTGGATTTGTGTAAATTGGATGAGAAATTCAAATTGAGATCTTCAATAAAATTGTTGTTGACATCTCTTCTGAAAATCCAATGACATTTCTGACCCTTTTTCTCAGGAGAAATATCTGAGACGCAGGAGATTTAAGGTAAGGTTTCCATTTGCTCTTAATTGAATCTCGTTGACATCTTAGCTAGTTTAGATATTAAAGACGTCTTGTGATTTTTCTTTTGGGAGAGTTCATTTTATGACTAATAAATGCTTTACAATTTCCCCAAAACATAACATCGCATATTTTGTCAGATTTCAAACTTGATATAATACTGCATTATATTCATGTTATTATAAATATATTATTAGCATATTTACAGAGCTGCTTTTGTGTTTTTTGTGTTTCATTGCAGGACAAACTGGAACACTCGGTTACATTAAAATGAATCTAACGTCTGATCCCAACACCACTGAACTCTTTTATTCAATTGATGATTATTGGCCAAATGTTTTTAATGAAAGTGATGAAAGTGTGTCTTCAGAGGTCAGGTGGTCTTTAAAACTAACTTCTCTCATCTTCTACTGCCTGACGTTTCTCCTCGGAGTGCCCGGCAACGCATTTGTCATCTTCATCGCCGGACTGAAGATGAAGAGGAGCATCAACACCACGTGGTACCTCAATCTAGCGATCGCAGACCTCCTGTGCTGTCTTTCCATCCCGTTCAGTTTGGCCGAGATCCTTATAGACCATCACTGGCCGTACGGATCTGTCATGTGCAAGATTCTTCCCTCTGTTGTAATCGTCAACATGTTTGCCAGCGTCTTCACGTTGAACCTGATCAGTCTGGATCGGTTCGTGCAGGTGATTACACCGGTCTGGGCTCAGAACCATCGCAGCCTGACGCTTGCGCGGATGTCCTGTGCGGTGGCCTGGTTCCTGGCATTATGTCTCAGTTTGCCCTTCATCATAACCAGAGAAACGTACACAGATTTCAACCTCACGCTATGCACATATCATGGCAATGACCAAGAGGACCATTTTCAAACATCGGGGGTGTTGGGCACCGTCAGGTTTGTGTTCGGGTTCCTCGTTCCTCTGCTGTGCATCGTCACGTGTTACAGCATCATTGCACAAAAGTTAAGCAGGAGTAGTTTTCACTCCGGCCGAGCACTTCGCATCATGTCGGCTGTCATCGTGGCCTTCTTTCTGTGCTGGTTGCCGTATCACATTGTGGATTTGATTCGGATTTACGGTGGAGGATGGAGCTCGTCGTTGGCCTTGGGCCTGGATCCTCTGGCCATCTCTGTGGCGTACGTTAACAGCTGCCTGAACCCGGTTCTGTACGTTTTCATGGGTCAGGATTTTAAAGAGAAGGTTCGACTTTCTCTAAGACGTGTTTTTGAAAGAGCCTTCTCAGAGGACACCACGCACACCTCACCATCCACAAACTCACAGCAAATCTACTCAAATACATTCATTTGACCAACTTTATTTACGACTTCATCACAATCATACTACATAGCTTGAAACAGAAACGTATGACAGCACAAAACCTTTTCCTTTTCAGTAAAAGGAAGTGTCAGCGTTTTCAATGGTCTGTTGCTTTTTTATTTTTGCGGCAGAAGTTACGAAACGGTTATTGGGTGCATCTAAAAAAAAATGCTTACCGCAGAACATTTGCATGTGAACAAGAAGATTAAAAGAAGTTGATAAATGATGAACGTGTGTTCTTGTGCTGTCTCCTAAAGTTTAAGACATTTTCTGTAAGCAAATAAGAGGAAGTTTGTGATAAATAGAAAACATGTACTACAGCTGCACTTTTATATCTGGTTTCTTTTCCCTTCTTAAGTTGTATTTTTAAGATGATTTAAGATCATTTTTTTATGTGAAACACCTTTGATTACCTAGATTTGTGTGCTAGATAAATAAACTTGCTTTGCCTTGCCTCACAAATCTTGTCTTGTTTAATGACAAAACATATATATATATATAATCACAAGCAAATAAATAAGGTAAGAAAAAGGTACAACTAAATTCAAGTTTATTTTTCTTACCCCTTTTTTAGCTTGTTTTAAACATTCAATTCATTTAAATGATCTTCCATAAAACAAGACTTAATATCTTTGGTCACTTTCCTTGTCAAGTAAATGTATCTTGATTTACGTTTTTGTAATATCTGTACTAGAAAACAAGACAAAATGCTTAGAAAGAAACGTTTGAAGTGTAGAAAGGTTTTATAAAAATGTAAGAATTAATGTTGTTCAATTATTTGTGGAATTCTCATATCACTTCATCTTAATTCAACATTTGTTTGATTTATTTGCTAATCATTAAGAATGCAATTATAAACCTCTTCTATTTAGGACCTTGTGGTTGTGCAAATACTTTCACTTGAATAACTGGTGTATTTATGCAAAATGATGTTGACAAACGACCTTTAAAATGACATTTTCGAGCTCGCCAGCATCTGAAAGATCTCTTCAGATCAACATGAGTAAATGAGACATTATAAACTTCATAAACTGTGAACATGCAGATGCAAAAATGCCTTTCTGGAAACAGGTTTTTCTGATATCTTCTCAGAATAGAAACTGATCTGTTTAGTTAAATCGTGTTCCTCTTTCTAATGGCGAATGAACCGCAATGTGAGAAAGAGGAATAAAGAGGAACATTTTGCTGAATAATGAGCTTGGTCATCTTTAGCACATCCTTCTCAAGTCATTGAGTTTATTTTGATCTGCAACTGAAGAATGCTAGCAAATAATAATCACGTTTTATTACTCCATGGTGAAACACCCAGAACCCTCCAGTAGAGGTCGCCACCTGAACTCTCTTCTGAAGAAAACATGACTTCATGAAAAGCTCAACATCTTTGGTTTAATATCTATCTGTATGTTTGTGGCGGCATTTTCTGCCTCGTGATATTTCACATCTTCATTAAAATATATAAGTTGACTCAAATATAATTCAAGCTCTTAAAATGGCCTGAACCCTCTCTGATTTTCTTAGTTGTTCTTCTCTCGTGCTCTCGTTCAGATGCTGGTTTCGAATCTGAAGTCTCTGGATCCATTCTTCACGCAACCTGTGAGAGAAAAAGAGATACCAGAAGAGATTAACCTCAAGGGACTGTCCATTTAAACTGCCTGTCATCTCATGTCATCATTTATGTGCCCACGTGTGGATGAAAACCCTGTGCATGACTGGGTATGAAAGATATGTCTCAGTGGTTTTGTCTCCGTACAATGAAAGTCAATGGGGGACAATGTTATGTCGGCATCAACATTCTTCAAAATCTCGTTTCTTGTGTGTTCGGCAGAAGAAAGAAAGACAGGTTTGGAATGACGTCATGGTGAATGAATAATTTAAATCAAATATCTATAAGGACAATGTTAGCAAGAGGAATACACTAAGGTTTTACAGAAACCTCACTGAGGATTTGATTCTAACTTTAGTGTCATTTAATAAACCCTTTGAAGTGTGCTTATTTGCATGCACTTTCTATATACTCATTACACACTTGGAGAGCAGCCCTCATCTCTACAGCTGTCGACACATTCACGTTCATTACAATGAAGTCTAAAGCCTGGAGATTTGTATCCCTTTATGTGTTAATCCTGGCTGAAGAGGCAACAAAGTCTCTTTTATCCTGCCTGGAAATACACCGGCCTTCTCCTCGGCCACTCTCTCATCAGGTAGCTTTTATTTCCAAACGAAGGAAACCTTCCCTACTGCATGCGTCACATGACGATGCAAACATAACGGACGCAGCATGCATACTTTGCAGAATGTACTGTTTTAACAATGTAATGCAAACGCTAACGTCACACTACGCCATTTTGGATGCCGTTTATAGATTTCAAACTGGGTCAAAACATCGATGATCTTTCTCTGGCGAGGTCTATGACTTCGAGGTCGTCAATCAACCTGAGCTTTCATTTCAGTGTATTTAAGTTCGTCTTCTTCTGCAATTACCGGCCTCGGAAAATGAAAACCCAGGCCGATGAGTGATGACAGGAAAACGCAACACCGTATACAAAGTTATTCTTCAGCCGGCCCGACAGCTGCAATCTTTCGAGAAGAGCTTCGACTCTGACAGACATCATACTTTGATAAAGCGCTGGTCTCCATCCGCGAGTCTTCATTCCCCGTCCTCTCGACGTGCTTCTCAATCTTCTGCTCCCAGAACTTCTTCAGCGTGCATTTATCATGAATGCGTGCTGAATTCATCATCTGGAACAAACAAAACCCAAATATTTCAGAGTGACGGATGGCTGCGCATCGGTGCCTCTGGTCTGGCTCTGAACTGTAACAGATCACGGTGTTTCATTGGAGGATGTAATATCTGTGGATCTTTATTGTATACAGAGAAATTGTTTTCTACATTTGAGGCGCTCTGAGACATAACGATCAACTGTACTTGACATAATTCATAATAATGATGAACGCGAACATGCACGACGCTTTAAAGCATTTGCATTGAAATTTCAGAAGTCACACATCTGTGTTAAACTGACTGAGATGAAACGGCCTCAAGTCCTCCAGGGATGCTGTTATAAGTGCGAAACCGTGTTCACCTGATTTGAGTCAGATTATAACAGACATCTGCGTGTGACCACTAATGCAATGAAATAAAAAGCTAAAGATGCATGTTAGATTTTAAGGGGATAGTTCACCTTAAAAATGTATTAATACTGTCATCACTCACCCCGTCGTCATTTTGAACCTGTGTGGTTTTCTTTCTTCTGCCAAACACAAAAGAAAATATTTAGAAAAATGTTGGTAACCAAAATTCGACTACTGTATGGACACAAAACCAGTGCAAGTCAATGGGGAACAACGGTTTTCTGTAACCAACACTGTGTTCTGCAGAAGAAAGAAAGTCACACAGGTTTTATATGACAGGGGTGCGTGTAAATAATGATCTTTATTCATGCTTTATATTTCTTCTTTATATTTTTTTATCGTACCTTCGTGATGGCTTTTCTAACTCGACGTACCTTTGAGCAGGTGTCGACCGTTTAACCTCCAGATCTAAATAGACTTCAGTTCTGCACGGAGAAAACGCATCGAAAATAAAACAATTATTAAATGAGATTAAATGAAGAGCAAATGGAAACCTCATCTGCGTCTCAGATATTTCTCCTGAGAAGAAGACTCACAAAAGTCTCTGTCATTGGAGTTTCAGAAGAGAACAAACTGAGCTCACAATTCTGCACTCAAATGTCAATATTATTAAAGATCTCAATATGGTCTCAAACATTTCAACTCAATTTGACAAAATCCAGATTATTTACCTCTACATTCATTTGACACATTCATACACTCCAAAGCAACTGTAGGAGAAACATCTGAGAACTCCATCAAATCTCCTGAGCTATAAAAACCAACACATTATTTCTCTATGGAGTTCAGAAAAGACCTGGTGAAATATTTGCTGTAAGGATAATAAAGTGAGGGATAACTCACAGAGGCGTCTGGAGAACAGCGCGTCCATCTGGATGTGATGAGAGGCGTGGAGTGTAAACGCAGGTAAGACCATCTGCTGGACTCTCTCTGGCACAAACTCCTCTGCTCTTCCGTCCGTCTCATCATCGTTTATTTCTGGAGCAAAAACACAAAAGACAAATGGATGTGTGAGCCGCAGCACTGGTGTGTGTGTAAGCCGGTGGAATGCCACAGTTCCCATTGGAACCAGCAACTTCACTCCACGACCAGCACCTGTGGATTTACAGGGTTTACATGAGAGCAGCTCAGCTCCATCATCCTGAGCTCTTCAGTTCTTCGATGGAGAGATGCAAACAAAAATACAGCGAGGTCAGAATAGGTCGATAAACATATATGCTTTCTTTGATGACATATCGATACACACAGTCATGATATCCAAGTGTTTTTAAAGTACAGTTTTATGGTGTTAATCTTATTGGAGTTATTTTCCCTCTCTCTATTTAACCATTAAACATTTCTTATTTATTCAATAGAAACTTTTTCCATATCATCCATACTTTTACAAAAAACAAATAGAACCTTCATAAATGTGATTCCTCAGAAGTAAATGACAAATATCTGTTAGGTATTTTTACGTACATCTTTATCAATGTGTTGAATTGAAACCTGAGTATTTCTGTGCATCCACTAGATCTGTGGATATTGGCAAAGAGTAACAAAACCATAAACTTGCATTGATGCCATTGAAGAAACATTTGTGGTCCCCAAAGAACTTTTCAGTCAAAGGTTCTTAAATGAACGACTTCCTTCTTCTGTAGCTCCCTTTTATATAAGAACCTTCCGAGTAATAGAAATGTTTATTGAAGTTCCATATGAATCCATACACCTTTAGGAACCTTTATTTTTTAAGAGTGTATATGTTAAGAAAATATATAAGGGAACATGTTCATCTCGTCTGTTTGCTTTAAACATTCTTCCACCGTGTGGCATCAGACATCAAGGGAGCGTGTTTAATACTCGCTGTGTGTTATTGTTTGTCTGTGTGTGTCATGTGAGTCTGTGAGAGGGGACACTCACGCTGTAAGCATGACAAACTTGTGGTTTGATGTGCTGGGCAGCTGCCGGCGGGATCTGTCTGAGAGTCGTCTGGGTGTGAGATGCATTACAGAGAGCCAGTCTGTCATGCCGGGAGGATTTGTGGGTGAATGTGTCTCCATCTGTCCGCCGTGTCCTTTATAATAAACACCCGGATGACACGAGATTACAGCTCGGAGACTTTACAGATGCATTTAAAACGATGTAAATCAACATTATATGTTAAAAGATGGTTTTTACATTTTCTGACATACAGGACACGTTGCTATAGCATTGCATCAACAGTGTTAAAGTTGTGGATCTGTCAATTGAATATTGCATACGTTTTTAATGTTAATGTGAGGCCCCAAAATACTTTTTAAGGGTGCATGTGGAGGAGAGCTGATGTTAAAGCACTCTGTCTGAGTCCTAAACTGGAACTGACAAGCAGCTGGAGGGGAACTGAACCTGACTTCAGGACTCATGTAGGGGTATAACTCAAGCTTTATGATGCGTGGGAATTTCATTACAGTCCAATGAAAAGCGGCGCCACAGAGGACAGTCAAGGGTCCTGCAGGAAACACACACACCTGACACATCCCCTCTCCAAAAACACACACTGAAAGTCCCCCGTCCCACGGCTGACATCTGGCACTGGAACGCTCAGAATCGGTTGTCAGCAGCGCAGGGATTTACGACCAGACTTATTAAAGTGATAACAGACTCTCTTCAATTGAACAGGTTGGGTCTCAAATAAGAACGCTGAGATAAGATGCAGGAGCCCCAAAAAAGGACACAATAAAACAAATGTAAAACATCATTTGAGTAGATGTAACACTGTAAAAATGTTATTTTAACTTTTAAAAAATAGTTTTCCCAGCTGCCTTCAAATATTTTGATATCTTCAACTTAAAAATATAAGTTATCAACAATTTAGCATCAAATTCACGTAATACCGTTAGATATTTTTACGTTGCATTAACTAAAGATGTTTTAAGTCATCTATGTATGATAAAAATGTTTCTTGACATCATACATTTAGTAATTTTGCAGACTCTTTTATTCAAAGCGACTAACAGAGAGTTCAGGGAGCAATAAAGTGACATGTCATACACGAGCAATAATACAATAGGTGCTAATACCAAAAGCTAGAACAATGTTAAGAGACAGAGAGAAGGTTAGTTTATTTATGTTTTTGAGTGAATGAGTGAAGAAAATAGGAAAGAGGAAAGCAGGCCTGAGACTTAAGACCATCTTCACTCTTACAAATATATTATTGAAGATTCTGTGAAGCAGAATTTCATAAAGTTTGGCAAAAATGACACGCAACACACGAGTAAAGCTTTTTGAGTCAGGAGTCATGAGAATGTCTGCTGTGGTCAAAAACAAGAGAGGATCAACAAAATAATAATAATTGATTAAATGAGAGTCAATGTTTACTTCATTTCTTATGATTTGTTTTATTTTCTGTGCACTTGTGTATACAATTTTTTGCTTGCTTTAATGCCATATTATTGAGTCAAATAAACAATTGTTGGAGCCCGAGGGGCAAAATATTAGTACAAATATTGCATTTGTATTTATATGTAGAAATATTGACCAATACTGCATATTGGCCAATATACCAACCTAAAAATAGGATGTTTTTGGACAGAAGTTGTGTTAAAAGATGACAGAAAAGATCATAAAACGAATTTTGGAAACGATTTGATGGAAACCGTTCCTGCACAGTCTAGTAGTCTGACTAAAGCCATCTATCATCAGAGCCGTGACTCCGTCTGGACCACTGCATCACTGCCCCTCATAATGACCTCATGGAAAAACGCCTCTATTGCCCATTACTGCAGGAGCCTCAGGGAACAGAAACTCGCTGCTGCTCGGGAGGTCATTACCAATTTAACTGCTGCTATTGTACAGCGGATAACAAGGCTGAACTCTAGCCTATGAATAGTACACTTTACACAAGCAGATAGAGAATACACAGAGACGGATCAGCCGTGTCATAGGGCTAATGAAAGCACAGGAGACCCCGGAGAGACAGAATGAGTGAAGAAAATAGGAAAGCGGGTCGAAGCTTGAGCACTGAATGAGATCGTCTGAGCCTTAAGACCATGTTAAGGTAACATAAAAGGGGGCTCTCAATTTACTACCATTTAACATATTCTTAGAGCAGGTCTAGACATTGTTTGGTTATAATAGATAAGATTATTTTATATCTAATTTATATTAATAATTGATTTTATATTAAATATATATGAATCATTTATTGTATATCAATTGTATTAAATTAATTTAAAACTATACTCGACGGTTATTGATTCTTTGAGGAGGTCTGTTTGAAGTTAAGTTAATAATTAAAATGAATGTAACAATTAAAATATTCATATAAAATAAAACATTAATAACACGATCTTCTATTCCGATTTACATTTTAACCAACACGTTTGAATTCTGCGTTTCTTTTTTTTAACACAAAGGGGACACACGTGTCTGAAATCTAAACTTCAAATGTTAGCCTATGGTTTTTATTTAAATAAATTAAAGACTAATAATATGACATTAAGAGTTCAAAAGTGTTATTTTAGGTTACAAATCAACAGCAAAAAAATGCACAGAAGAACGTTCATTGTTTTTTTACGTTCCGCATGAGTAGCTGCTTGCTAATCTCACGAGAAGCGTCTTGGTCGGTTGATGCTTCTACCTTCAAAATGTGGTCGAGGTTGATCGATTTGGCCCGAGTTCAGAAGTTGACTGTCCAAACCGTTCAAGACACTGCGTGTATAACTTATAGATCAAAATTAATGTGTGACGCCTCAACTGTACAAATAGCACAATGCTAGCGTCCATGCAACATTAGTAGTCCAATCATATAACTCAATCGATAGGCCTATATACCTCACAAACAAAATCTATACCCTGAACGTGCATTATACAATCATCATTTACAAATAACTGGATCTGCTTTGCTTCTGTCTGTCACAGACCGAAAAATCGTTCGTCAATGTCGCCGCCATCTTGGACCAGGCATAGATACATACGAGTCAAAAGAGGAGCTGCGATTTTTCTAGAATAATCGGGTTTATATTTCCAAACTGATTTCAATGACTTGCGTGATCGTGGAGTACAAAAACTTTATAATCTTAAAAGTATAAGAAGTGATAAGATATCCAATATACGATAGAAGTACTATTCACCCACACCCTTCTTATTAATAAAAACATTACATTATTTTGTTTAATAACACTAAATAAATGTATATAATATTTAAAGAAGATATAGTATGTCAATAAATTGGCCCATAATAATGTACGTTATATAGTATTAATATGGAATAGTTCGTGTGACTGTGGTCTAGGTTTAATATGTAACATTGTACAATTTGTAATGTATTAATAAGGTTGATTTTTTTGTGAGTGTAGTTTGAGTGTAAGTCCATACAGACGGATGTTTATCGTTGAAAACACAGTAGAATTGGAAAAGAAAACGTTTTTATAGTGGAAACTCTTCATTTGTTTAGTTTGGAAATTGATTTAAGGGGGATTAATAATATGCACCAGTTCAGAGAATAAGCACTTTTAATGACATGACACAACGTGTTACGTGACTATGGACAGCATGTGATGGATTATGTTGACAGTATTTATGTCTGTTATCACTGAGACCCTAAAACCAGGAGCTTGTAAGAAGAAACCCAAGTGTCCATCAGCTCAAAAACACATTTAGCTGAAATTCCTCTCTGGAGAGCTTAATATGACATTGAGATCTGATGCCAACCCCATCAAACGCTTGAACATGAAGCTTTAAGAAACCAAGCAGAGAATCTGTTGCAAACTTCTGTTCATTTTTCGATTTTGTTGTGGTTGTTGTGACGCTTAGAGATGCTAGAACGATCGCAAGATAAAGAAACGTCAATCACTTCCCATCTTTTGCGTCTCCATGGCAATAAAAAGACGAGCAGAGAATTCAAACACACAGACACATAGAGGATTGATCTGGGATCAGTCAAATTATTTTTAACTTGAATAACTGTAACTTTTTTCTATTTTTTAGTATTTTCACAATGACAAGAGTTGAGTTTTTATCATTTTTACTTCTTCCATAACCTTATGTGTTCTGCTTACAGTCAATGTGTTTTCTTGTACAGCTGCTTTGCAACAATGCAAATTGTAAAAAGCACTATATAAATAAAGTTGACTTGCCATCCCGGATAAGATGGAGAGTGATATGAAAAGCACAGGAGCATCCTATCAAAGATCCTATACACTCATCACCAATGGGGTATATGCATACGGGGGAATGACTTCCGCTAAAATCTCAGCCAGCTAAGCCACTTCCGCGCTCATTGCGCTGAGGTCATTTCTAATCGAGCGATGACGATTTAGTAAGAAAACCTTATTATGTCAGCGGACCGAAACATTACGGCTGAACATTGCTATATGCCTTTGTGACCATGCCTAATTTCAGCTAATTTCGTATTTGTTTATGTAGCTTAAAATGGATAGCCTGTAGTGCTTCTCCTTTTTGGTTGTCGATGTATGATGTAGTGTTTGGATAATTTGACTCGTTGCATCTTTAAGCGACGCCATTGTTTTTCTAAGGACGCTACGTGCGCCGGATGTAACTGAAATTTTAGCAGACCTACGTCAGAGCTCCGTGTGGATGTAGGCCTACCCCATTAAAACAATTGTATAACTACTCATAAATAATGTACTTTTTATATTGTTCTTTTTACTCAACAGGAGCAAGCAAAAAACAAACACTTTATCTGTAATAAATTGCTAGGAGGAGTGGGGATGTGGGGAAAATAGAAACATCTGTTCGAGTCAAAGTAGTGAAATTATTTACATTTCACCTCCTGTTAGCTTAATTGTGATACATGGACTAATAGTCTCAACATATTTTGTATCAAATCTCTCTAGGACCGTTTAGTAAACAGGTCTTATTTAGCAGATGCTTTTATCCACAGCAACTACCAAGAGTGGAAAAAACAATAAAGCAATTCAGATCTTCGTCCTTTTCTCTCTTTTTGCGATAAGCTAGTAATACAGGTCACGGTGACCCACGCTTCTGCCACTATAAATGTATCTCTAGTGTTGAATGCTAAATCACCGTCAGCCAAGGTCAGCCAAGCGCATCTTTAACAGAGAGTGTTCTCATTTACACCCAGCAAAAACATGATCCATATCTAGAATCAGATGCTGCACATGTCATCTGAACCTCTAGATGGCAGTGTTACGTTTCCAGCTCGCACCCAACACAAAAACACACTGTGTCATCATTTACATTCACAGCTTTGTGAACAACTTGCTGTTTGTATTTCTTGTTTTTCATCCGTACTTTAATGAAATTCTCATTTCGTACATTCCTCTGAAGGAAGATACAAATAAATGACGATAAACATAAAAGATAGTAAACACCAATAACAATAGGGAATAATAAGAATAAACAATAGCCCATAGTATGTAATGATGATTTGATACGACACACGGTTTCACAATAACATTCATTTTCAAACATTACAAACGTTTATTAAAACTTTCTGTATGTAAAATGTACTTTTTTTAATATATTTGTCAAAAGAAATACAACTCCCGATTCAGCCCGTTCACATTCATTGAAAATGGCTTTCATTGAAACTGTGGTTTTATAGTTGTAAATGTGATATCCAATACAGGCACACATATCTGCGGCGGCTCTAAAGAAACGTTTTTACGCCTCAAGAGCTCGCTGTGAATTTCCCACAGACGGCTGACTTTCTCCCCGAGGAGACCCTCTCTTGAGATCCACGCTGCCTCGGGGTAAGTGGACATTTGGTCCAGACAAAGAGATGGCTGGACGACGTTATTGACAGCTCGAAACAGAGTCGGCCGAGTGATTTGTCCTCAAAAATAGACCAGACAGAAACATCCCTGGGTGGTTATCAGTAAGACCTTTTTATCTATAGTTAAAGTCTGTTAACAACGCTGGGTTCACTTTGAAGAAAGCTGCTCAATTCTGTCACTCGTCGTTGTTTTGTCTGGTGAGATTTGTTTCAGCTGTTGGGATGCAAAGCAGAAGACGAATCGATCAGGTTTGGGAGAGCGAGGGTGAGATTCTGTGCCCTGCGAACTCGCATAGAGACTTCATGACAGATGAGATTCATGGACTCGAAAACAACCAAACATCCACTGTTTGTTATCCAGTGTGTGTTTGTTTATATCCATATGGGATAGACATACCGTAAATAACATCTCTTTAAATATCTCATTTGCTTCCCCTTGACACAATGACAATCAAGAGTAAACAGCTTCTGCTTGTCCAATTTTTAGGAATAGATTTCAACGGCCTCACAAATTGTTCTTAGAATCTCCACCAACCTATAATCACAGATGAGATCTATTTAACCTCTCAGATATTTCACCTAGACATAAATCAAATAAAAAGTGTTGCTTAAGTCTCCTTCGTATCACAAAGTTCTCCATTAGAGTTTCAGAAGAGATGTCTCAAACTGAGCTCAGACTTGTCGAGTCTGCAATCCAAAGTCAGTATCTCAATATGAACTCAAACATCTGTCATCTGTCATCAAATTGACCCAAATCCAGATTATTTCACCTCTACAATCTACATTCACTGTACACCTTCATACTCTTCGTGGATCTGTACAATTGTTCAATTGATCGGAACGATTTGTTTCCGTTTTTATTTCTCCTCAGCGATTTCAGGAGAAACATCTGGACTATATTGAAACTTAAATGCAACTGAGAACTCCATCAAATCTCTGGGTCATGAAAGAGCAACATCTGAGCAATATGCAACAGTGTTTAATGCAATCTGATTTATTTACAACGTTAAACATGCAGGCTGGACGTATGAGTTCATCGTATTCTGTATCTATCTTTATAAATATGATCAAACCAAATACTCTTCGAAGATTTGAAGTATGCAACACAACTCTATAGATTAATATGAAATTGGATGTGTTCTGGCAGCTTTGTTGTAAATTTGGTCTAATAAACATTTAGAACTTTATTAAATCTCATGAGCAATGAATGAGTAACCACTGAGCGATTTGAGTTCATGCTTACACGCGGCCTTTTGTTTTGAATGCATTTGTAATATTTGTTTATCTCTGTGCTATTTATACAGGTTTACTGAAGGGTTCTGGATGCACAGGGCCAACTCGAAGTAAAGGGGATTCTCAGCCAAATGTGTTTAAAGACGTCAAGTTTATAGAGAGATTCAAACTGCGTGCCGACTTGAGTTTAATAGGTGAAAACTTCATGTACTCCTGAAATATGATGGTGCAGAATCATGAGACGTAGGAAGCGTATTCTCTGGATCATTTTCAATTATGGCTTCACAAACACATCAGATCATTGAGAGCAGAAGAGCAAAGCAGCTGTCATTCAGCACAGGTGGAAAATATTTGCTTTGCAGCATTGTGTTGTTTAACCATCCTGGCATCGTATATATATATATATATATATATATATATATAAAAGCATAAGTAAAGTAAAATGTAATTGAAGAATGTGGTGTTCTCTGGAGCTCTATAATGTCCGGCTCTGTAGTCAAACAGCACATCATTGGCGGTGTTATTCATGAACTAATCGAGTTATTTCATTAAGAGCCTCTAATCCTTTGAGTGTAAAGCTCTCCGGTGTTAAACACAGCTCCGGCCTGCAGGGAAACAAGGTGTTGAAGGCATTCAGAGGGATTGTAATCCGCAGACAGAGAGAATGATGGATCACGGGATCATTCCAGGCCTCTGCCCTCCATCCTCCTCCACAGCAATCTCACAGCGCTCGTGCTGTCTCACTGCACACCGTCTCAATCACTTCTACTCTCTGACTGTCTCACTCCCACCCACATACACACACACTCTTTCTGTCTTTCATACTCATATATGTGTGTCTTACTCCTGTTAGTTTTACTCTCCTATTCGTGTCTTGTGCTTTTTATAAACTCACATTTGGTGCAGTCTGCGCATTACATTATTTTATATACTTTTATCAGTATTTATATACATATATATTCTTTTTGATGTTTTTTCATATATTGTTTCATATATTGTTATGCCTTTCTGTAATTCTATTATATTATATTATATTTTAATGTTTTTAATTTCTTTTTTTTTAATTTATTTATTTTATTTCAGACATTCACAACACCTTGGCAACATCATGCACTACAAATTAGTTTTTACAAATACAGTATCTAAACATTCCATACATTAAACATCTAAACAGTAATAAAGATACGTTAACTTGACTGAACACTTCAAATAATCAAAAGTGAGATTATGTTTAAAACAAAACAACAACATTATATTTAACATATTTAAAGGGAAATCAAGGTTATTTTTCTTTTCATATTGGCAGATTTGTTTCTTGACCAAATTTGATAAATGCATCTTAATTAAATGAACAAAATGTTCTTGTTTTCTCTTTTCTAGGACAATTCTAAACATTCGTAAATCAAGACAAAGATTCTGACATAGCAGCATGCAACAAACCACTGCATATCACCTGCATAGCAATGCCTGGCCAGCATCCCAATGGTGAGTTCTGCACAGGTGAACAGCACTTTTTCTTTTTCACTTGAGTGAAAATTACAGTTTGTATTCAGAGTCCAAGTTTCGCAAGACTGTTTAGATTTAATTTTCGTGCAAAACTGTCACATCTTGAATGTAAATGCCTCCAATTATGGTGCATTTAATTTATGATACATTACGCCAGCACCACCTGTCTATGAATTCATCTGAAATTACCCTCCGCATAATGAGAGGTTTGCATTCTCATGCCAGCACAAACTTCAAGACGGGTTACAGCCACGCTCGTATTTAAATCCACAAGCCTGCCTTTAAGCAATTAACAGGGTTGGAGGAGAACTACGCCTGACATCCTCACTATGTGGTTGCTTTTCTGAGCTGAATGTTTATCACCCGGCACATATGTGCATCCAACAGCCCTCGAGCAACACAGATGGCATCAGTGAGTCTCACCTGCTAGGCTCACATTCACTTTAAACTTCAATACAACACACTACAAAATAATTGACTGTGCAAAAATATCATGATTGAAATGTACACTCTTAAAAATAAAGGTGCTTAAAAGGTTGTTTCCAGCAACCATTCAGTCAAAGGTTAATCTTTAAAGAACCATCTCTTACGTACCTTTTCATAATCATAATCTTCATAAGGTATTAAAGGTTCCATCTATTTCGATCAAACCTTTCAAAAGACATTCAGACATAAAAAGTGATTCCATGGCATTGAAGAACCTTAAGAAGCACCTTTATTTTTAAGAGTGTATTTAAATAAAGTAAAAATGGAAAAAACGCTGTGGTTAATAAATGATTAAATAGGCCTAATGTCAAAGTTGACGAGAGTTTTTAATACTTTTTATTGCTTAGATATTTGCAAAACCCGGTGACAAACCTAAAGGGTGAATCATAACAATGAAAACATTTTAATCACAAAATATGGGTTTCAATAGGACAGCAGCCGTATTTACAAAACTTTCACGGTTGCCCAGAATATTTTGTTGTATGAATATGTATAAATATTAGAAATGCATCAATATATCGGCCAATAATCGGTATGGGCAGATATAAAAACAATATAACATACTATCGGTCGATAGATTAGAACAGCCGATGTATCATGTCAATCAAAAGAGAACAGCAAAATGCAATGAATTTGTGCTCTGTATGTATTCAATGTTAAGAAACATCACCAGTTATATGTTATAGGATATCGAGTGTTGATAGTCATCATATGAATTAATAGCACTCAGAAGTTAAGAAACATTCATTTAATCTTCCGAATCTGCAAACATTACTCAGAATAATCGATATCGGTGGAGAAATTTACTATTGGTGCGTCTCTAAATATATCAAAAGAAAAAACAGAGCCTCTGTAAGACATTTTTACAACATTTTAAACAAAAAAGCTAGACTTTGTTCAGATTCTACATTTTCAAAACTGAATTTTGCCATCCTCTGTTGCATACAATTTATATTACATTTACATTTAGTCATTTAGCAGACGCTTTTATAAGCGACTTAAAAAGAGTTCGGGGAGCAATAAGCGATATGTCATAAAATAGCAATAGTACAATAGGTGCTAATACAAAGTTACTAAAAGTATTATTTACTTTTAACATGTCATTGTGTGAACAAACATGCAACTCATTTTGTCTCACGATCCTCCAGTAAAGAAAGAGCGTCTTGCAGCCTTCTTAACATATCACCTTTAGATAAGACGAGAAATCTCAGAATGAGAGGAAGAGTTTAAATATAGTCACAGGAAAGCGTCTCTCGCACAAAGATAGTGAACAGATGAAAAACAGCAGGGCCGAGAACAAAGCTGAAGTGAAGATGAGAGCGAGATGATAAAATAAGACAAAGCCATTCCTCTCTGCCCGTGTATCCTTCCAGAAGAACAAAGCGCAGGTCTGTGTCTCTGTAAGTAATGACAGTGTCACTGTCCCCCTTCTCTTCTGCAGTTAAGGGTAAATATGTCCCCCGCCTGTGTGATGTGTAGCCTTATCTGTTGTGTGAGTGTAAGTTAGACAGCACTTTCCTGCTAACTCACCATTACCGAGGTCTCGTGAATATCTCCAAAGCCCGAGTGCTGGCCCCGGACGGCCCTTCTCTCTGTTTACCCCATCTACTGCTGTTTACTGCCACAGAGCAGAGACATTTGCCACCGTCACACAATATTTCCACAGAGAGAACAAGAGATTTTTAAAGGATACCTCGGTGACCAACACAACACTGTGTGAATAACAAGCTCGCACAAGTCGCTGATCTCTCATGAAACAGTTTTGGGGATTTATTTGTTTAATTTAATTATAAAAGAACATTGTAGTATTTTGTACTTTTTTAAATAAATGTAACGTAGGTGGATAGAGAACCCCCAGAATGAAGTACATCCACACCAGTAGGTGTCAGCATGAAGCCCAAGTGCTCAGTTGCGTTTCATTCTCGGACGTTTATCCCAAATTACTTTTAATGAGAAATCAAAAAAGACAGTGATGTGAATTGTCGAACTGGAATGTAAGGAATAAAAAATGAGACATTTTAGAAATGCTGAGCGTTTCTGTAGACTTTGAGATCCGGCAGATGTAAACAGTCATTGTTGAGATCTGTTCTTCTGCTCATCGAGGATCTATTTCTCAGGACAAACATCTGATGAGCCGTAAAGTCTCATTTTCTTTCATTTAACAGCGTTGCGTTCTTCGCAAAAAAGCTATTAAGGTATTAAAGAGATACTATCTGGGATTTGTATTGTCCCATATAAAGATCAGGCTTAGTTTTTGGTGATAAACTGATTAAAAAAGCACATAGATAAATAACAAATCAGCTTTTCTGCAATATATTTTTTAAACGTATTATTAGTAGATAATGACTTCTGTTTATCTTATGAGCTTCTTGTAAGGTTATACGTTTTAACTAAGTTTTAGTTCAATAAACTAAAATGGATCTAAAGCTTTCACTGTGTGATCTCTGTGTGACAACTCAGCTCTCGGCTTTTTAAAACTTGGAAAGATCATTTTGATCGGAGAATCCTCACACCGCGTGGTCTGTGATATGAAGCGTCAGAAATGCAGGTTGGGTGTCATGCATGAATAATGTCATTTTGTTTCAATAGTATATGACTCCAGATGATTCAGCCCATCCTCGCATATCCAAAACAATGAACGTATACCAGGATTAAATTAATCAAACTCCAGAATAAGATTGAGGAGATCACCTGCCGTAAAAAGACGTCTGTCTGAACTCATCTGAACCATCTGCACTGAAAATAACTTTATAAAACCATCATAGCGCTTCTCATAAGTGATGAAATCAACCAAAGGTTTACCTGCAATTGCTCGAAAATCTCTCATCCCCCCTCCATTCAATCCTAGCATCTCACGAGACGGTTATTCCTGCGGAGTTTCTTCTGCCCAATTAAACCTGCATGCCAAGTTTCCATCAAAGGCATTGACCAGGGTCTGTGCATATGAAATGCTGTCATTGAAAGCGTTACAGTTTGTCAGTGGGGCGTAAGAGGAAAAGAGAGACTCTCTCAGCAGGACAAGAGCGAGTATTGTAGAGCGAGGGACTTCTGACTTTAAATACACACATTAAGCCTCTTTCTGAACCGTCTGAATGTCACGACTCCTGAAAACTGGGACTTCCTTCCTGAAGCACGAAGAATGGAAACACAGTATCTGTATGTAGCCAGGTTGGTCACCACTGGATTAATCTCAGAAGGTAAGAAGATAGAGCGGCTTAATTTAAGCGGATCGATGCAACTTAAAAGAAAGATTAAAGCCACTTTTTGAGTTACTAAAGTTTGAAGGGAGATCGATAAAAGTCCCTACTGATTATAACTTCTGTATTAGTTATAGAGAAACAAATAATCGTATTGTGCCGAGCAGTCAGCAAGTGTGTGTATTGTAAGGGATAATGCAGCTGGTTGTTATCGCCCCAAATTTTTTTATTTTGAAACATCTTACTAGCAAATTTTTACCGAATGCGGACCTAACACGTGGAACAGCTGTTTACTTTCGGTTTTAAGGGTGAAAAACAGGGTTCAAATGTCACGAGCAAGCAATTTGGTTTATTCACGTGTAAATATAAAGTCATATGTGTTATTAAAAGACATATTTATATTAATTTTTTGTGTGATATTAAACTGTACCTGTCAAAATGATTTGCAGCATCCGGGTACCCACACACACAGTAGAGCCTCCCTAAAAAATAAAAAACATGTAAAAAATAAAACATTTAAAATAAGAACATATAAAGATTCAAAATGATGCAACTGTATATTGTATATTAACATAAAAATACTGAGTTTTAATTTGGATGTCACTTAGATAAAAGCGTCTGCTTATTTTAATATATGAATTAATATTATTTAAATATAATATAAATATTGTTATATTAAATGGTTTTATTATTTATGTATATATATATATATATATAAACAATTATTTTTTTTATAAATAAATACTAATATTTAATGATTAATACTAGGGAAATAAATAGGCTACATTTATTGGACATTTGTATTATCTGTACTAATTTTATGGATTTACTTAGTATTTTTGGAAATTGTCCGTCCACTTTAATGAAGGATTTTATTGGTAAAGTAATTTTTTCATTAATCTGTCTGAATAATAAGATGTGAACATTTTATTGAGCCAACAATCATTTTCATGTCGGTAAATACAACGCTACGAGTCAACTTTATATCACTCAACCCACTTTTATTTAATGTCTTTTCCAATCCTACTAGGTTCATGATATAATGTTATCATTTAAAGGTTAACATCATGCACATAACATTAAGTGGATTCATCAAAACAGCTGGGAATGTTCCTTAATCCTGAACAACAGGCTGGGCCATATCCTAGTCACTTAACACATGAAACGCCTGTATAAGCATCTCTTTGACCAACTGAATTTAATTCATGCAAACTCTTTTTCATGTAACAGAGCATTGTGCATTCAGAATGAAGCCATTATCACAATTAACAATACTGGTGGGGTTGATGGTTCTAACCTGAACCCCACCCATCCATTAATACCAAAGAGAAGAACATCATTTCAATGTCAAAAGAGTGCCAGGCACTTGTGTTTGTCGAGTCTGCTTCAGGAAGAGAGCTTTCAGCCGATAGCATGAACATAATTTCTTCTAAAGTCTAATGTATTTCCACATTTAGCTACATGAGATCACAGTGAATCGGGCCTTTTACAATTACTACAAATCAACTTGATGAATGAAGGAATATTACTGAGAAAATTATAATCTTCCCTGTTCCCAATTTTCATGTCTTAAAGCCCTCCAACATTCTCTCAAATGACCTTCTTCGGTTCTCGCAAAATATCTGGTTTTAAGTTGAAACTTTAAGAAATCGATTCGGCTCCTTTATCTTGGAGAGAAGTTATTGGAAAATCATTTAAGGATACGTCACGGTTATTCACAGCCTCCGCTATTTTGGCATCCAATCTCATTTTCGCCACCCATGATAAACCTCTTAATTGAAAGTCAGTAAACAGTCAGGTAACGTAGTTATTGATGCGAGCTTTAATTGGACGAGACAAATTCATTCAAATTCATCAAAACCTGTAGCCAACTCTAGAAGGTCAAGATAGTCGCTGCCCCCGCGAGATTGATTGCCCGACTACTTGTTTATATAAGATAAGAGAAAATAGCCGAAAGGTCAACAATCAGAGGCTATCTGAGCGTTATCAGACTTTCTCTCTCTCTCTCTCCGTTGACAAGAACAGCAAACGAAAGCTCAGAGAACAAATTAGGACGAGACCGTGTTTCAAAACAAAAACCATCTCGCTCTCCATGATTACAGACGTGTGCTACGGTAAATCACAAGTTAACATGAAGAACATAAAAAGGTTAGTCCATATACTCTCTAGTAAAAAAAGATTTTTGTAGAGACAAAGAAAGACAAAATTCGTCACAGTTGGCTTTGCACTGACAAACACAAAATATATTTTCAATATAAATCCTATATACAATATTCCTTCACTGAACAGTTGCTTTAAAACACAGCTAGTTACACTTCCACTGGAAGCAAAGTACATTTCAGTGCCACCGATAAATGCCCTAAACAGCCATAAGAATATTTCATATAAAAGTCTTTCAGTTCACAGATTTTCAGTACAAAAGTCAGCTAGAAAAAAATGTAGCACAATTTATAGTAAAACAGGTAAAATCAAGCCTACACACACAACAAATACAGACGACAGCGTTCGGAGAGCATCTGAATGGTACCACCGAACTTCTTCAGAGTCATCTGTAATAAATAAAACACACACAAAGAGAATCTGTAAGTATATCAATAAACACAATTTGAGCACATTTTCAAAGTCAAAACACACGCTCTGAAATAGCTTTTGTGTTTGGGAGCAGTCTGTAAAATTCACAGCTCTATTATAGATATCGTCTGAGGTGAGAACGTCTCTTCCTGTTGTTAGTCTCCAAAGCACCTCAAAGAGTATTCATTATGTGTCTGGCATCACGTTATCAACAAAAATTCACAGATAAAACCTTTTTGTTGATTCCCACTCAGGAACCGAATGAACAATGAACTTACCGCAGTTGTTGCTGAAGATATGTGGGAAGCAGTGCAGAAGTCCATATCCACACCGACAGTACGAACATCCTTTCTGAACCCATTCTCCATGTGGAATAACCCCACAGTCCCTACAAAACAAACAAAAAACACGTTCATTCAAACACCGGGTGCGAACACGTCACACTACAGCTGGGTTATGACATCTCGTCTCTTTACCTGACTCTCTCGTCATATTCACAGCTCCGGCCAGTGAAGTGCTTCGGACAGGCACAGAAACTTCCCAAAATGCAAGTCCCTCCGTTCTTACAACATGTACGGCTTTGTTTAGCAACTGGAAAGACAAAACAGAGACATTAAGTGACATGCACTGATACACAGCAGCACCTTCCTGTTGAATTTATGAACGGGACACTAAACGGCCGGTGGTGCCAACATCTGTTTTCAACCCTAACACAAACTGTCCAGTGACAGTGTGCAGGCCGATACGCCTGACGGCACAGGAATCCTTCATGAATGAAAGATGGGTCCATTAAACTCAAGCCTACACACTAATGCTCAAGCATTTTAGAGTTTAGTGACCCCTTTTTTGACAATCGACAATTGTTTGGTGTCACTATAGAAATTGTAAGATAACCAACGCGTGCACAAATTTACTGTCTCACTATCGTTCAACCATGATATTTGCAGTAAATGATACAAAACAATAATCCATAGTTCATTTTCACATTATTGTCACGGTTTCTAAAAGGTAGAAAGCTTCAAAGAAAAATTGGCTTTCAATCTCACTTAAACATTTTATTTTTCCAAACATCTTTGGAACATTGCCGTTATTGTATTAAAGTAAAGAATCTGTATTACCATACTTTTACTACAAATACCATGGTTAAACTATCCAATAAATTTGTGTATGGTCATTTTTATTACAATTAAAAACAATTTGAGTTTTATGGTTTAACCATAGTTAATTTCCACATGGGTGAATTTGATGTTTTACTACAGTAACCACAGTTTAAACATAAGCCGTAAAACTTTACTTACTCTTATAAGTAAATAGTAAACAATCCTATTTAAAACAAGCTAACTAGACCCTTTCTCTTATAAAACCACGTCACTTTTGTAAGGAATGACTTTTAATATCTGCTGTCTATCTGCTTACCTCCAGTGAGACCCAGGAAAGGTAACACGGCCTCTGCGTTGCGGTGCGCGCGTTGCGGCGTTTGCGCGTTCAGTTCGTTAAACTTATTCAAGGTCTCTGCGTGTTGCTTCGGATTTTCCAACACCGCGTTTTTCCCACATTCCGACCCTTCGCAAGCTGCACAGAAAAACACGAGTGGGGTAAGAAACGCGCGGCCTGATACATGAACCCAAAAGCAGATGTGTGTAGAATTAAGTGTGTACCCAAATCAGAAGGAACGGCCCGGCACACCACCGCAGCACAAAGCAAAACCCTGCAAGTGAGAACAGCACAGTAAGACCCAGAAGTCCGGAGGAGCGACACATGATGCAGTCACCAGAAATAAGTTCTTACCTGAACATTGAATTTCTCATTTTGCGCTCCAATATCTTTCAAAAAACCATGAAGCGCTCGTTGGGTCTCTGGTGCTCTTGAGGCTGATCCTTTACCATCAAAACATCATTACACAACTAGAACTGACAACGAATACACCAGACCATCTTCTGTATGTGTCTGGGGGTTTGTTATTTATCCTGAGCACGCGGAACGCCTTCGTGACGCGCAATTAGCACCTGTAAACCCCTCCCACACACACGCGCGCACACAATCACTACATTTACATTTAGTCATTTAGCAGACGCTTTTATCCAAAGCTAACACACGGTTTTATAAACTATATTTTTATTGTGCATTGTTTAAGTATAATCACACCAGCCGTGCAAGTCGTTCCAACTTTTAAAATGTGGCTGTTGGTGAGATACTAAACAAGTTTAAATTGCTTCACTTATTTGGGATAGATAATACATACATATACATATGTTTCCAAGACGTACAAACGTAATACATCATTTTTTGTGTAAGGTTTATTACAAATAAAACCCCCAAACATGGTATATAAAGGTATGCATGAGGTCTCCCCCCTCTCTCTCTGACGCGCACACACATCTCCGGCCAGCTCTAATGCAAATGCACGGGTCAATTGAGATTACAGTAGTTCCGTCAGACAAACCGGTTTGAAATCGATTGTCTTTAGTATCATAGAGAAGCGATTAGAGGCTTTCCATATGGATTCAGTGCGCAATCTCTATTACATTGCGCTTTGATGCGCGTTAATGCGCCATTGTAACCCAAACAAATGATGCTATTTGGATAATTACCAGTTGTATAGTGACACTTTGGAACTTTTCCCCACATTTATAAATGATAGAATGATAAACAAAAGCTGACAGTTATATAAACTAGAAAAATAAATAGGCAAATGATAAAAATCTTATGTTTGAGTCTTTTGAGATTCTATTTAGAGTTTGAAAGAGCTGTGGGACAGTTTCCAGACATATACTGTTTTTCCTAACTGCCAGCTCCATTCTTTAGACAAGGTGTAATTTATTTGTTATCTGACTAGAGATCCTAAAATTGTGATGAATAGATGAGTGTTGTGTTAGCGATGTTATACGAGCACTTGCATCTGTTTTTCACTCTCAGAAACTAATTCTCAATTGCTTATATGTTTATTATGATACATGAAAATCAAATTAGCCTTGCAGTGAGTCTGTGTTTCTTCAGGTTGACATTTCAAAAGATATATAATTATAATATAACCCTCAAATCTGAAATAAAAGAAGGGAATTTTTGATTCACTTCTTTAAAGAAGTGCAAAAAGCACATCTCGCTCTATTTCATTCCAAACTTTTTTATCGGTTTTTAATTAGCCAATTATTTTCTAAGCACAGGAGGTGTCAGTAAATGTGAAGATGTCTCGAACATTGTAGCTAGAATCTCTTTTCAACTTCAAAATACACTTCAGTATAAATTGTGCCTGAACTCTCTCTCTCTCGCGATTCACAACTCCATTTGAACAGAACAGGCACAATATTACTCAAATGAAAGCTTTAGTGATAGCGCTCCTCTATTTTACATTTCACATTAATATAAGCAGGCCCCATACATTCTTTTACAGAATAAAAAACAGCCCATATTGTCCAATGTAGAAAAAAACAAATTATTTTAAAAATGAAATGACATGCAAATTACGTGGCCCGGGCTGATGCATTTTTAATTTCCAACACAATGACACACATTGGGAGGGCTTTCTTGGTTTTGCATGCATTACATTTTTTTGACATTCATCAAAATATTTCCTCTAATTGTTGCTGGGAATTGTTTCACAACAACACCCTTCGGCCATCCGAAAATATATGTTCCTTTCTACAGGGTATGCAAGGGCAGCTGCTGAACAAAGTTGATGCAGCATTTGAGAGGGGTGACCCTGAAGCCTAAAGGTCAGAGCGGATGTTTTGCATGTTGTGCTTGACATTGTATATTGGCCACATAGCAGACATAGGGCATCATTTACCCACGAGCATGACCGGCAACGTTTAGATGAAAAATAATCAATATCCATCTAAAAGATTTCGACATGAATTAAATTCATTTGTTTGTGCAACAGACATAAATGGGACAGACCCTTTGGAAACTTCTGAATCCTGCAGCTGAACTAGAACATTGCATTAGCAAAACTAAAGCTGTCTGTTTGATTCTCAAAATTTGTATCTAACCGGGTCAGCTGTGGCCTGGTGGTTAGAGAGTTGGGCTTGTGAACAGAACGGTTGAAATCTCAGTGCCAGCAGGTCATGACTGAAGTGCCCTTGAGCAAGACACCTTACCCCTGATTGCTCTGCAGTAATGTGCCACTGTAGAAAAACTACTTGTAAGTCGCTTTGGATAAAAGCGTCTGCCAAATGAATAAATGGAAATGTAAAATCTATTGGTTGACATCATCAGGTTGACTTGGAGTGAGAGCTTCTCTTTAAAGAAACAAGGTGATTTATTCGTTTTCCTCACAGGTGCACGTCTGTCTGTTGGCAGCCTGTCATGTTTTCTGCCAGGGGAATATGTGAGATAATTAGAGAAGCAGAGGTGGGCAGAGAGATTCAGATCTGTGGAGACGAATCTAGATTAAGTGTGCCTGCAACGTTCATTTGTATTTAACAATAAACCTGTCACATTAGACTACAACCAAAACAGTTTAAGATGCATCACACCAGACCGTAAACAACTAAAGAAATGACCTCAGATCAGACTGCAAATATGAACATCAGGATATGTCGTCACAATCTGGACAGTGTTGGGCGGTTTCCAAGACAGGGATTCATAGCCGTGGAACGCATTTGAGCAGGGGGTGCTGTGATTTTATTTTTGACAGGGCAGAAGTTATGACCATGCCATGGGCGAGCTGCTTAAGTTTATGGTAATAAATGTAGAGAATAAATTAAGATGCTAGTGTGATTATAGGATACTTTAAGAAAGAATTATTGGATACAGCATAAAAACAAACACATAAACGCATGTTATATGTATGTCTATAGCCAAAGCACAATCTGTTGTATGAAACAAGCTGCGCGGCGGTATAATAAACCATGGGCAACAACACGATAGAAATCAACCCATACACATTCTGCCTGGTGACCTATTAGCCACATCTCAAATAAAGTCTGACATAACTGCCGGCCTGCATGCAAAACTCAGAAAATGGCCTTTCTTTTTGGTTTGACCCTGATGAAGTCCTGCACGAGGACATTAATGTTTGGTAAAAAAAGTCTGAAATTCGCTTTTGCGTCATTTGGACAAGACACTATTTTCACCAATAGCCTGGTGGTTAGTGCGCCGACATGTAGTGCCAGTGCACTTGCGGCCCAACCTAAGATCGTCTCGAGCATCTTTTGCCGGTACCGGTCCACTCTAACCCTAACCCCACTTTATTAAAACAAAAACAGTAACGTTATTAATGTTTTCAATGTATATTAGTGAATAGACAAATTAATAAAATGTATTATAATTATTTTTGATATAACATTTTTTTTACGGAAAGTCTATCTACAATCTTTTTATTGCCAAACTCTCAGTGAAGAAATACATTACCTGAAGAGAGATCCACCAATCAAATAAGTCACTGTTATCATGGAAACAGAAATCACAGCAATGCTCAAAAGTCACCACCTGTAATAACATCATTCTAAAATAAATATTTGCTGTAAATCTGTGGAAGAATCAAGAATGTCACAAACATCTGCAGAAGGCAGAGACGGCCGAGAGGTCAATCTGTCAAACTTATATAATGCGTGTGCTGATGTGAGTGGTGTTAGAATATGTCAAACTTTAACAAATGCATGAGCTAAACCTCCAATAACCATCTGATAGACGCCAATTACATTTCCATCAAGACAAATTGAATTAAAGCTTGGAAAGATGATTGCAAACAAGGATTGCAGGTTCACCACAGCACATGGAACTTGATGCCTGCCCAGTGTATAAGATGAAAAAATGAAACACCTTCATTGCGCTAGCTGTTGTGTTGGAGTGAATCTCTCAGAGTAATTTTGGTTTAATAGAGTGAACTTGTCGAAGCCCCCTCCTGTACACGACTCAGATGAGCCCCCTGCTAGCTCATAATTAATTTACGTCTCCTTATATTTCATTGGTATAATTAACAAGCCTCAGGATAATAGCAAGATGGACCCATTAGGTGTGTGAGGGTGTTTACAGCGATGTTGTAATGACATTTATTTCTACCTCTCTTGGGTTTTTTAATCCATTTTTTCAAATGCGCATTATTGGGATTTCATATCACCAGTGGTAGACTAGCCGAGATTCACTAGGGGAACTATAGCTGGGGACAAATGTAATATTTTTAAATCACAGATGGATTCAAATCTTTTATTTTGGAAGAACAGGACTATAGCACACAAGTAATGAAACGTTTGTGGTTTTATTTGGTTGTGGTCACCATGATCCATCACTGGATGGGAAAGTTCAGAAATTTGGCTACAAAAGTAAGTCACATGATGCATTGTTTTAGCTTTTATTCATCCTCAGGATATACATTTTTTATATTAACAATTAAATTTTTACTAATGAAAATGTAATTACTGATATCAAAAATAGCAATTGTTACTAATAGAGATTCCATTCTCGATATTAAGAATGATAATTTTTATTAGTAAAAATTGAATTGTTGATATAAAAAATATCCTGAGAATGATTAAAAGCTAATTCGGTTTGCCACATGCATGAGGTCAGGTCATATGTTAGTTTACAAGCTGTTCCACAAACACCTGAAAACAAATCTCCCTCTGTTTGGTACACACAATGTTTTGATTCGGTTTGACAAGACTTTATTGATTGTAAATCACGTCATTCTGTGCTGTGACAGTGAGTTTGGGTTTCACCGTCCTATGTGGAACATTTGACAGATCAGATTATTGTGATGTCTATTCTGTAGTACAAGTGCCAATGTACTGACAGCCGAATCATTATCAGCCATGCAAAGGTTGATGGGCGCTCTTCTAATGAGCTGTCTGCTGCATGAATGGCACGACGCAGTTTTTTCCGCTCGGTTTGAAAGGTTAGGATTCAAGATGTCAGCAACTTTTTTTTTGGATTCAATTTATTGTCATTACACACATACAAGTACAGTGCAACGAAATGTATTTACTTCTGTGCAAATGAGGACGAATGTGGCACACAATGAAAGTTCTCTCGGGGTGAAGACACAACAGTGCGAAATAAATGTAGACAAATATTCGATATTGATTGAAGCTTTTCTCAAGACGACATACAGAGATTCTATGAGATATAAAGTTGAAGTCAAAAACACAGAGGACATTGGTTAATCTCATTTTATGTGTGCAGGTAGCAAAAAATGAATACTGTGCTTTTCATTTTATTATTGTAGCATGACAGGTCTAAGAATTTAACTGTGGAAAACAATTAAGCGAATGTGTTCAAACATGCAGCACAAGGAAGATTAAAGGTGAAGTGTATAATTTCTGCTACATTAGCCTCAACAAACACAGTTGCAAAAATAATGATCATTTAGCTTTGCATTTTCTCTCGGAGACAAGCATTTCAAATCACCTTTATGGAACAACTAGTACATTGTTATTTTTACATATATAACGTACCCTTTCTTGTTTGCCGACGTGGCGTTCGTCACATATTTCACCCTTCAACCGCTTGTCCACGTGATGCTCTAATAGCTGCTAAATCTGGCTCACAGCCATGAGACGCTGTACTTGAATATCACCTCTTTTCAAAGGTTATAAGGTGCCTGCTTTAAATTGTCATCTGTCGTGCATGCGTACAAATTATCATTTTATTTCATTCTTTCACAACAAAACAGTTTTTGTAAATCATTACAGACAGTAGAATTGGATGTCATGCACTTAAAGCGATATTTCAGAGGCGAAACATTTCCCCGTGTTTTACTAACCCTCAAGGCATCCTGACTGAATATGACTTTCTTCTTGAAGAATAATGCAATCGGAGTCATAATATGACGGCGACGAAAGCTCCTGCTCAGAGGAGACCTATTGGGTCTCCTATTGGAACAAAATGGAAAATGCCACGTTCGTCAGCAGAACTCACGGAAATGCAAGCCTCAGGATCACATGCAGCCGAGGGATAACGAAAGTTAGACATTAACATTTAAAGCGATCTCAATATGGATATTTTTCTTAAACAGAAGACCTTTGTTAAGACCACGGAGCCGTGTCCAACAGTTCTTTGATGGATGGGTGCACTTTTTGGAGCTTCAAGAAATTGCCCTACATTCTACCACTTGGAAGAAACATTCTACGAGGTATTATAACGCCAACTGCACTATTCTTCAAGAAGAAAGCCATATTCAGTCAGGATGCCTTGATGTTTAGTAAAACATGGGGAAATTCTGTCATCATTTATTCACCCTCATATCATTCAAAAACTGTTTCTTCTGTGAAACACAAAAGAAGATTTTGTGGTTTTGTTTTCATACAATGGCAGTCAACGAGGGTCCAATGTTGTCTGGTTATCAACATTCGTCAAAATATCTTCTCATGTGTTCTGCAAAGGAAAGAAAGCCTGGAATTAAATCAGGTTTGTGGGGTAAACCGAAATACTCTAAAACTGAATGTAAGTCTATCATGTCTTCTGACAGCTTAATCTTTACCGATAGCAGGAGTCAATACAATGGCAGAGAGGAGTGCAGAGGTGTTACAATGTGGTGCGTCAATCATGAAGGATGTGTGGGAGATTAGAGCGAAAGACTGCAGACAGAAAGCCAGACTGGAGGACGAGAGGCGACAGAGGAGCGCACTGGAAAAGTGAGGAGATGCCTGACCTTCACACCTATGAGAAAATGACTAAACTTACTGTTTATATCAAATCTATGTGATACAGAAAAGTTGTTGTTTGTTGACATACTGTAATTAATATTAATGTACATTTATCGGTATTGTTGTCTGTCAACATACAGTATTTGCTTGATGCTGCATTTAGTCATGTGGGAATTACTGTACAAGTCAGATGTTTGGATTAAAACATAAATGCTTTTTACAAGACATTATGAGATCAACGATCAAAATGAAGCTTCAGCAGTTACATGAGCTTGAATATATATATTTGTGTGACATTTCACTTTACTATTTAAAGAGACAGTTCACCCAAAAATGAAAGTTTCTGCATCATTTACTCACCCTTGTGTCATTCCTCATCGCACAAAAGAAGATATTTTGAGAAATGTCTCAGTGGTTTTGTGTCTATACAATGGAAGTCAATGGAGTCCAGTGTTGTTTGGTTACCGACGTTCTTCAAGATATCTTCTTTTCAGTTCTGACGGAAAAAGAAAGTCACACAGGTTTGTAAAGACATGTAAATGACAAAAGTATTTTCATTTTTAGGTGAAATAACCCTTTAACAAGAAAATAATCTATAGTGACTAAGCATTTAAAGTCATAACACGCATCTAGCATGAATGGATTTTGGCATTATGAGTGTTGCCATAGAAACAAATCATTTCTGTGTCCATATCGAATCTCTACGCTGTCATCTCGTAATCACAGTAATTCAGACACGGCCAAAACGCAGCATCATTCAGATCGACTGATCCGGTCGCCTCTCTTTATAGTTTGCAATAAGGAAATTGTGTCTGCCTCAGTTTTCCTTCAACTATAATTGCCTTAATTGCGTAAAACATTGACTTTAATAACAAGCGCAATCTTTTTTGTCAATTTGGAAAGCAAAGGAACGCAAACTCAAAGCACATTTTAAAAATGAACGTTGATGTTTTGTTAATTTAATATTTTATAGAATCAATCAAGATTGGCAGGCACGCATGTCCTATAAGATAAAAACGCAGAAGAGACTGGAGAGAAAAGCCAAACCTCCAGAAGAATCAAGTCATCAGACATTCAAGGTGAAACTGATGAATCCGAGCAGGCCACAAGTATTCCAGAGCAGCCGTGTACAGAGAGCTGACTCCACGAAAACAACAAAAGTTAACAAGCTGGCCCTCTTACGCTCTTACAGGTTTAATGGTGTGGGCAAAGTCCTGGAAGTTCTCACAGCCTTTAGAAGAAACCAATAAGACCTGCTGTGGGACAGACTGGGGAAAGTCATGGAAGTTCCTAAACCTACAGCCCAACACTGACGGTAAACCCTGGTTTGATCTCAGGTTTGACCACAGTAACAATATGAGCACTAATGGCATCTTGTTTCTGTGCGAGAGGCTTGGCAAGGCATTAGACACGCACCACCTCCATCAAGAAGACACTGATCCAGAATGGGGAAAATCTTGGGTATTCAAACAAATGAGAGAAGAAGAAAGAGCCAATGAGAGCTCCCTCACATAAAACAAATTCTACAACCTCTGGGAGTCACACCATAAGGATGATTCAGAGTGGAATAATTCCTGGAAGTCAACCAAACCATCAAATGATTTCATTCAGCCCATTAGTAATGAGGAAACCCAAAAGAAAGATGAAGGACAATCTGAATTACCCTGGAAAACCTCCTGGATGTATTTTAAAAAGCATCTTCATATAAAGACCAAAACCTCAACTCATTCAGGTCGGAGCCAATCTTGGAGGGTTTTAAAAACCACATCAGAACAGGTGAAGAAATCCATCTGTTCTCAAGCAATAATGTCCGAGGAGCCCTTGCATTTTAACTTCTGCAACATAATAACAAATCTTTCAGGAGAGATGAAGAAGACGATTCTGAGGAGTTCTTCATTTCATGCAGGGCACATACATTCACCTGAATGGGAAAAATCATGGGTGACCGTAAAGAATCAGTCGGAGGACAAAGAAGAGACAAACAAAGTGGGAAATACAGAGAAGAATCCAATGGAGGAACCTAAAAAGGAGCCACCACAAACAGAATGCCAACGTGTCAAATTTGAGGTTCTTTCTTCGCCCGAAAGACAAGAGATTTCTAACTTCCAAGGGCAACATAAAAGTGATACAAATTGGAATCTTATAAGATGCTCAAACATCAGTGCAACTGGCAGAGGGGTCTAAGCAACCCAAGGTGTCCGCAGCTAATGCTATCATTACAAACATCTAAATGGGCTAATTCCAGTATGTTCACAAACCTAACACTTAACCAAGACATCAATTTATGGCAGTGTAGTACTCCTTAAAGGAGAGAAAAGCATTTACTGAAAGAACGAGCCAATGCAGTGCTTCCTTTATGATGCTTTACTTTGAATAAAGCGCATCTCGGCACGTTTGCTATATTAGCGTCTGACGACACAGACACGCAGGTACGTGATCACGTAAGGCAATCAACGTAACCAAAATCACACGCATAAATGCTTTACACTCATGTCATGTGTAATACAAATAATGCAACGTTTGAATACAATATAAACAGTTAAAATAACAAAATAATGAGGCAAATTTGCACATTCATTTCTTTAAACCTCATCAGTTTCATCACTCTTTTCCCGCTACACCACAGCAGCAGGGTTGGTCCACTTATATCCAGCTGAGACTTCACAGAAGAGTGAGAGAAACTGATATGTTTAATGAGAACGTCCCTTATAATGGACCACAAGGGGTCCAAGGCTGGAGTGAGTCTTGGAGGTCTACAAGACATCATCGACATCTACAAAGACAAAATTCAGGTGCGTCCACGAGATCTGTGATGGACTGGCAACAATCGTGGCAATCGTCATCCATCCAGCATCGTCATGATAGACGCTCGATTATGGAGTGGATGGGTTCTTGGTGGTTCTCTGGTGATAAATGGGGTGACCTCAGACCTAAAAACACCTTAGTGGAAATAAAAGTTGGAAATCAATTCTACAGAACATCACACAAATGGAGGACGCATGGAGGATTAAGAAAAGATCTGAAGGTACAGGGTCTCATGATCTCATCACGAGGGAAATATTAGACTGGGATCATTCCTGGATGTTCACCTTCACTGATTTCTATCGAAGACATGGTGATCATTATTTCAATGTTAAGCTCTCATCCAGGATGCCCAAAGCAGTCCAAATTGAGAGCGAATCAGAATGGGGCATGTCATGGAAGATATTGAACCCTCAGCCACCAAGAAACATTACTGTATGGATGCATGCAAAGCAAAAGTCATTAACCGCACAAGTCGTCCGGACAAAAGCCCAACACATCAACTTGATTTCTGCTCTTCCCGGCAAACTGAAAATCTAGGGGACGTCTTGGAGGTTAACAAAGAGCAACCAAAGCTTCAATTCAATTGCAGATGAATCTCTGATAAACACCACAACAAAGATAAGAAAGCACAGGTACGCTAACATAGATAAACATAAGTCACAGCAGAAGAGATGGAACGATGCCTGCAAATTATCAAAGACCCAACCGCGACCAAAGCGTGATGCCAGGGACAAATCTGGCAAAGACGATTTTGAAGATGGTCAAGAAATGTTTGCCGAATGGATTGCATCTTGGAGATTCTCAAAGAGCCATACCTACATGTCTGTATCTCTGAGTGACTGGAAGAACTCCTGGAAGTTCTTACTAGATCCTTATGTACCATTAAATAGCCCACAAACTATCAAGGGTCAGTAAGGAGTTTTTGGGGCACTCAGAGATCTTGTTAATGCACAAAAGTTTTTATTGTGTGGCTGGTGTAGATGTCTGCATTTCTTTTCTATTATGCAAAACATTAAGAAAGAACTATTGTTGACAAAATTACAGTAACAAACCATCTGTTGTGTTTAGCATGAGCGCAAGCAAAGATCTATGGTTTAACATCTGTTTAACACGGGTCTCTGCTCCATCAGAAATGCTCATTTAAAATCTCTTCACAACCTTTCCGTCTTTCTACGACAGACATCGGCTGAGTGATCTCCGTTGTGCACATATTGTATTACATGCCGTCCTCTTCCTCCAATGTACTTCAAACAAAAATTAAATACATAAAGTAAAGGTCAACTCTTAATATCAACCATCTTGTCTAAATGTAATTTCTTTCTGCTTCATTTCGAGGCAAATTATAAAAGCTGTACTGTTTCATGACTAGAATTTCTATTAAAAGTCATGTATGTGGACATTCAATTAGCACGTGGCGGTCGTCCCTTTCAAGAACAGAAACATCACACATTTGCATGCTATACTGTGCTGCTGTTGTGTAATATTTTCGACCACATGTCTGATAGCGCAGGTCTGCCTTTCCCACACACCAGCATTACTCCAGCAGTAAAATGAATGAGTTAAGGGCCTGACACCAAATTATGGATGGTAGGTGGTATAGACGTCTCAGCCAGAGCACAGACGCTTAATTTTCCTGCAAAGAGACATGACTCCCTCTCCCACATAGACAAACAAACAGTACGCTTCATCAGATCAACGGGACCCCTGTCTTCCTTCCGCAGGGACTCTTAAGCAGATATGTGAGAGAAATGTTATTGTTATCCCGCTTGGTTCTAAAGCCGACGTATTTTCAGATTCTTTGCTGCCCAGGCTGTTCATGTGATGGTGCATGAATGTACAGACTCAAGACTAAGCTGGGGTGTTATTTAGGGGAGACAGGGGCTAGTTTTCAAGATTTTATTTGGTCGGTCAGGTCAGGTCTTGACTCAAAAGGAATTTAACATTTCCACTATTATTGACCAGGAATAAAAGAACAGGTCATTGAACATGCAATGATAAAATATAGTGGGACATGTTGTCACACTGGGAACTTGCCATTGAAAAGCCCATTATAGGTTTTTACTGCCACCTAGATATGGATAAAGCCTATAAGACATAATGATCACAGATTCACAGACATTAAATGAAGAAACAAAATGTTTCTCCTGTGAAGAATTCCATTAAAAGTTTCAGAAGAGATCACATGACTCATTTTCCTCACAACCAATAAAAAATCAGCATAAGAAGTCTGCTTCTAATGACTAGAATAACTAACTCAAGTCTTGCTTCAACAGACCGTACGGGCAGGTTAGACAGCTTGTGTGGGTCAAAGAGTCGTTTTCTGGTGGTCTGTCTCTCAGGTTTCCCAGCAGGTTTTTATCAAACTGCCATTTCTCTGTTTTCATACTAGCAGGTTCAGGAGCTGGTGTGCAAGGATGGGTGGTAATGATGTAGCCACATTTCAGCAGCTCGAAGACCTGTCGACCCCCCGACTCAGATGCATAGTCTTTTCTAAGGCCCCCACTATGCCGATGGTAAATCCCAAGCTGTTTTTTAGTGCCAATTTGGGCAAGTTACTGTCAGGACTGGAGGTGTCCAACAGTTCTTGAACAAAAACATCGGTGAGTGAGACAGAGTACGGCTGAAGCTCACATCCATCAATTCTCCTCTCATGGCTGATTCACAAAATTACCTTTCAGCCCCAAATTTCACGCTACTCATTATCTTTGCACAAACTTTGTCATCGTTATATCATTTAATGTACCTATAACTTATAATGATTTCAGCACAGTATTCATTTTAAACAGTGTCATATGCTAATTTGTCTCTCCTTAAGACATCAATATTAAACAGAATTATTGTTGGCCCTTTTAAAGTGTATTAAGGATTCCAGGAAAAAATGGAAAGGAAACTTTGACTTTATGCCATGATAGAACGATCTCTGTTTCCACCTGCAAGAAAAGATAATGAGGACCAACTTGTCACCTCTTGCACTATTAATAATTCAACCCGTGGCTGCCTTAGATACACCAAAACCACTCCCACACAATATGTTACTGCTCTTTGAATTCAAATAACTTTGAATTATAAATATATTTTACTTTAACCCTGGAAAACATTCCTTCACAGAATTCTCCATTCATCCTATATACAATTTGGAAAACTATATTTTATACGCACGCACACACGCACACACACACACACACACACACACACACAATCACACACACACAATAAAGTTAAAGCATATCACTCTTGCTTCTTCTCAAGTGTTTAGTAAATTTAGTTACAAAAATGCTGGGTATTTCATCTTAAACATTTACTTGAGAATAAACTCTTAATCCATATATGTAATTACATAGATAAAATATGAAAAAATGACCGATATATGTAAACTAGCGATATTATCATAAACTCCCACTAAATAAATGCTACGAGACAGCAAAAATTACCAATGCAGTCTTGGAAATAAATGACGTCAAATCATATACACGCTAAAACTGAAGCTTTTTTCTTTTAAACCGAAACAGAACTTATGTTATAAGTGCAGCATTATATGGCATCCGACTAAAAATCATTATGTGAGAACATCAACGTAAAGTGCCGACGCGATTGCGTCATGAGTGTGCGTATGCAAAGGCTCGCAAAATATTTGTTAAGAGCGTTGAAGTGTCTACTCACCGTTACTCATGTAACGTTACTCCAGTTAAAATCCTGATATATCACTTTGTCAGCATCCAAGCTTAGAAACGTGAGGTAAATATGCACTTTCTTTGCAAGAGCACCTGGTTTATCGCATGTTAATGTACTTCTGTAAATGATTTGAACGGTTTGTAGGGATTCGCAGGTGTTACGCCCATTCAGACTTTAATGTTCCTGATAGCTAATGAAATCGCATAAACGTGCTAGTGAGGGTGAAGCTGTTGATGGCAGTTTAATGTAAATCCCCCCTGTACGTGATTTGAAAGCATTATAAGCCCATCTTGTGTCACCATTGTTATCTCTGTGATTGTGTGGTGGCCAACTACGTTTGGCGCATGCGCACTAGAGAGCTGAGCATTGGCCGGCTTAACGTTGTACTTTTGCCTTTTTTGTTTGTTTTACAAGTTGTTTCCTTTGTCATGACTCGTTTTCTAATCTTTGATTTCTAACGTCTACTTTTGCTTCTTATATGGTGGCACTGTTATCTTACTTCTCTTAAAAATGGCTTCAGTTCTGCTCCTAAACTTCTGACTGTGCTTCTAAAAATGTTTAAATAAAATGCAAGTAGAGCCCTGCCAAATGAAAACGTATCACTGAAACAACACCATGCCTCGCTTGAACACATTGAGCTATCATTCATGTGTTTAACAAATAGAACACGTTTGTGTTGAAGTTGCTTTTTTGCAGCCAACACCAATCTCATGTTATGTTAGATTTGGGAAATCATTTAGCTCCAAGCTGCAGCAATAATCAAACAAATTCTCGCCCGAGGTACTTTAATCACTGTGATATTTTGTACCAAAAGAACTACCCCAAAGAGAATGGTGGAATCTGCCAAAAATGGTCTCATGATGAGTAGATGGGAGAAGGTCATAAATTCACTCCTCCATCTTGGAAGGATTGCTTGGACTGAGCAGTAATGACCCGAAGAGCCTATACAGTACTTAGAAGTTGACATTTTTTAAAAGAAGCCAGACATGCCCTTGATTCAGATCTAAGAAAGTCAAAGTAGAAGTTCTTGGATGTTGGCCACATCCAAATCGCTCACATGTTTGTGATAGAACGTCTCTGAAGCATTGCACTTCTTGATTTCCTTTTGGAAAGCCTCAAAAATAGATTTTCTTTTTATTCTCTTGTTATGTGAAGTGAATTTACTTTCTGCAGCACCAGCCAACGATAAAAATCCTCTGGCAGTCAGCTAAGATCAGCTTCTTTATTGCTTTTGGGGTCTAAAGTCTGTGATCTGCAAAATGTTACACTAAAAAAGCTTTGATGTAAAATAAAGTATAAATATTTCAATCTCAGTTCAATGAAGGAACATTTGTGTTATGTAATTTAAAATTGGCCAACTGAACCAGAAATGTTTATAGCATTATCAATTCTAGATGGGATAGCATGTTGGTTTTGTCCAACAGGCAAAGAGATAAGATAAAAACATTTTTGTGTCAAATTGTACCCATTGCTATGCAAATGATATGCTTATTGTACAGTCTCGTATTAAATCGGTCATTTTCATTAGTGGTCAATGATATTTGGAGTCGACCCCAACACGGGGTGTTCCCTCAAGAGCAAAAATATGTTTTAGTCTTGTTTCCTTTAATTAGTGTTATTTCCACACCAATGTATAATCTAAGGAAGAAAATACATTTCTGGGGCTTAGTGAAAGCTGCATGTGTTCCCAAAGAGAACTGCTTTACATATGCATCATATTTAGCAACACGGAAGATTGAATCTTGTGATCCCAGTTATTAAAAACCGGTGAAGAAAATTCAATATGACTTTTTATTTGCCGTGTTCACTTTCAATTATTTAAAACAAACAAACAGCCATTCCTTACCTACTCATTGCCTGCCACCTGACAAAAAATAGATTTATGGCATTCATTTGAAATCCTGAATCCTCACCTACATAAGCACAAAAACCTGGAGTTAGAATAGGTTTTTCAAAAACGTATTTTTCTTTTTGATCTCTCTTTATTTGGAGGATATAAACATTCACATGAAATGTAGGACTAAGTGAAATCCTCACATTCAGCGTGTAGATAGCGGGTTAAATATATAAAAAAATGAGAGAGAAGGAAAGCGGGCCAATGGGATGGATAAAGTTTAAAATATGCAGGGCGACTGTCACTCATCATGTTCTTCTGTCAACTGTTTCAATAATGCATTTTGAATTAAAGTCACTCTGTTCTAGACATGCCAAGTTTGATTTTCAGATGCATATTGGGAGATTCCCAGAAACCTGTAGAGTCCAGCAAACCACCGATGATGGCATGCGAGAACTTTTTTGATTTAAAAGTAAGAATTGTGGAAAAGTGCTTTCATTTATAAGACTAGATAGTAGGTTTCTCTGCGTTTTTGATTGCTTATTGTTTCTCTGTTGTTTATTAGTTATTGGTAACCATTTGTCATGGCTTTTCAAACTTTCCAATTGAGAAATGCTATTAGGTCAAATGTGTAGTCGTAATTCATTTATCGATTTCTAACTCTATATGTTTGTGTTCTCTATTACGCTGATAGATTGTTTTATCAGTTTGTAGGCCACAGACGCTTCAAGTTGAAGTGTGTATTTTCAGAAATGTCCCTCAAACTGGTTTCTTCCCAAACACTCCCCACAATCCGCCCAATTCCACTTTTATATTGAAAAGTTTTGTTGCGTTTTGATTAGATTCTAATACTTCGCAGTGAAAATAACCCGTGTATGGCTTGCTCTTAGATGTCTATTAAGATGGGCTAGAAGAAAGTATTTTAAAATGCAGGTGGTAATCTACCAGAGGCGATAAGCGTGTAGAAACAACTGTCCGGGGTGCTGTTCACCTAAGGGTGACCCATAAGGTCTTTAGTCTAAATGCATTATTCACACCGTGCTGCATTTATTATCTATTAAAAACCTGGAGTGGTCTACAGGTCCACATTAATGCCCTCCAGTGGACAACCCTCAAAGGGAAGATAACACTCCCAGCATTTTTATATGTAGGTGAGATGTTTGGGATTTTGTTCAGTGGACCTTCACCAGGAGGACTTGAATCTATTTTTGGAAAGAAAATTGTACATTTGTTAAAGTTGAATGTTCTTTGAAAATTCAGGGTTATTTTCAATCCAAAGTTGGATCAAATATAAATGTTTTTTTGGTTAATTTAAATACAGTGTTGGGGTTTATCCCTGTTTTTTACTCCACCATAGGTAGAAAGTAGCCCAGCATTTGAAGCCATTAGGATGTAAGCTTAAACAAAATTTAACAATAAACCTGCATTAAACAGTGTTCTTCTGTAAAACAGTGTACTGTATATAGATTGTTGTTAAGTGTCCTGACCTTTGTGACCAAATGTTAAAGATGAAAAAAATTGCCTGCTCAAAACAGTCCTGATGGACTGTTGGTAGTTTTGGCCAGGTTTGTCTCAGTTGATGAAAACATCACTTGCTATCAAGTAAAGGTTGTTGTCACAATACCATGTGTGTCAGACTGATCTCACGGGAATTCATACCTGTTTTACGAGGTGGCTAATGTGTATACATTTATATGATTATTTGAAAGTCCCACGGCCAAGTCTGTTACTGGCGCGAAAGCAAATCTTACCAAAACATACAAATTAGATCATTTAAATTAGGCAAATTGCTGTGATATTGTGTTAAATGTGTTTGTCGATCCATGTATGTTTGTTTTAATGGCTTTTGGCGTTAAATTCTGAAGAATGAAATATCTTATTATGTAATATTGTAAATACTAACATGGAGGTTTTGTTTGTAATATAAAACTTGTGATGTTTTTGTTCGAAAGGGGTAAAAGTGTAATATTTTGCTTTCCACCAAAGTAATTATTGCACCTGTTTGCATTTTGTTGTATAATTTACAGTTTTAAATTGTCTTCATAGTTTTCTATTTATAGTAATAAATGTATGTTTTTGTATTGTAAAAAATCTCCTCAAAACATGAATTATAAAAGAGTAATTTCTTGTAAATATTTTTCTGACACTTACAAAAATATGCTGCCTACAGAAATGAATCGTTGTTGAGCTCTGGGATTAATCAATCATTGGAATGGCTATTGTTTTCATTAATTACCGTGAATTGTCAGGTCAGACGTCTTGTGGATTGATGGGATATGTTTGCAGGCTTCACATACAATGAATAATGTGCCATTATTGCTTCTACAATAACATGCTTTCCGTAAGCAGTTTGTGATTGTTTTCCTGTGTATTTGTTTGTTTGATGTCTGAATAATTCTTTGGCAGCAGTCGCTTATTGTAACAACTGTAAAAATTCCAAAAGGAACGAAAGAAAATATGAAAGAATCGCGGATGTAGCATTAAAGAGAAAAGGGAAGCACTGTTAAACAAATGGACGAGTGAAAGTGCTGTTAGAGAGAACGAGTCCGTCTGCCTGTCTTCGGTCCATCGAGTTGTTGACCACATTGATTTCTTTTTTTCTTTTCTCTCTGATTTTGCCACTTAAAGTAGAGAGAGGCCTGCATTCGTCCCTTCCTCTCAAAGCCTTGCACTGGAGCAAATCCTTCTCAGGATTTACAAGTGATTATGGGTAATTACGTGTGGCGAACGGACAGTCAAGAAGAGCCGAGTGTTTGCAGCCGCCTTGGAGAAATGCGACATTGGAAATGGAAATTAAACTAAAACAAGTGGCTTTCTTTAAAGCAACCTTTATTCATTTTGAGGTGTGAAGTGCTAATCATTTTATTTCCTTGGGATGCTGAGGATTATTCTCACGATGTTTGTCACAAAATAAATGCATGAAACAACTAGATTTTATTGTCCTTTTAAGTGAGACATCATTTGAAACATAATTTAAATCAACATCACATTTGCGAATCAAACTTTATTTATTATTGTGCAAAAGACAGGGCTTGATTTTTATCAATATTACGTTTTCTTCTTTGTGAAGACTTGCATTGTTGAAACATATGCTACGAGAGCAAGATCGGGTATTATGAAAGTCAACATGATTCATTTTGAATTCACAACTTGATTTTTTTAAATTATGCTTTATAAATGATGCTTTATTTGGTATGGTTTTAGCATCAACTGATGTTCCTTGGTAAGAGTCTGTTCTAATCTCCAAGCAGACCGACGCCATTAAAAATAGAAAAGCTTAAGTAAGCTCTCCTGTGATACGAGACCTGCGGGAGCATTGATCTGTTGAAAAATCTTTTACCGAGGAGTCTGGGAGACGCTTGCAAAAAATGTTCAACTCGCTACTAATTCTCAGTCCAAACGCTGGACAACACAGGTGCACGGTGGCGTTTTTACAGATTAATAGAACAGTTGGTTGTACATTATTAACTTCTCATTGCCTTTCAAATAGCCATTTTTTCCATGAAGAATTTCCTGCGCTAAGCAAATGTGTAATTGGATTTTAGGCCTGGATTGAAAAAAAAACCTTTTGAACATGAATCATTTCATTATCGGCCAAAGTGTGAAGTTTTGCGATTGAACTGGCGAATCTCTGCACATCATTTGGAAGTCATGTATTAATCCAAATATCATTTTTTGTGTTGACCTCAGTGACATATTTTCATTTGATTCCAGATAACAATCTCCGCTATGAATAATTTAGTTATTTTTCCTCTTTTACATTTTGTTGAAGTACCTGATGGGACTGTGAGCGCTATTGATGAGTCAGGAACATCAATACGTGATATTGCACTAGTAAAAAGGGATGAGATTAGAGAATTGTTAGCCTGGATGTCTATTGTAAGGATAGTTTATAAAACCACAACATTTGTAGGTCAGGCTCAATTTCTGTCAAGTGAAATCTAGTCCAGCTTCAGCAGTCCTTAACAAACGCGTGTTGGATGTGACTCTAAACCAAATGAATAATTCAAGACTGTCATTCACAGCCCACAAACTGGTCCATTTGTTTATATTCTAGTTTTGCAAATCTCTAAATGTGAGCTCATTGTCATGTTGTCTCCTCACTGTCTCATGTTTAGTTTGTCAGATGGGCCGTGTTTGAGAAGTCGCTCTGTGACTAATGTCTCATATCTGTGTGCGATGCAGATATTTCTGCATGGTCTCCCATGGCAGTGCTTTTTAATTCGCTTTCGAATCATACAAGACAAGCAAAGCAGACGAAGGCCAATCTGCGCCCAAAATGCTCGGTAAGGCCATGCAACTGCTGACCGAAGCTGTGCGTGTTCATTGAGCGATTATGTCACTTTGCTGTTCTCAGAGCTGCTTGTGAGGCACTTGATTGCAAATTTGCGGTCTGAAGGAATCTAATGGGCAAGTGGCAAATGACTATTGAATACACTCCAACAACACCAGTGTCAACTGTTTAGGCTACAGTGGAAAAATGATGGCTTGGGATTTCAATCCACAATTGTTTTACGAAAGCAATTAAGCGACGTTCATGCAGCGTTCAGCATAAAATCCCCCAATGCGGAAATGTCGGGTGTCATCGTAAAGCTTCCGTTTTTCATTCCCAGATCTAAGTTCTAGATTTGCCCTTCATTGCTTTCAACATCTTTCCATTTATATTTTAAAGAACAATTAGAGCCTTAGTTTCACGCTCGACTATGTGATAATTCCCGTCACAACCCGAGGCCTCTGTTGATCCGGTTTCTAATCATCTTGTGTCTTGTCTGTTAATTATGTCCAATTTTCATGGGCAGTACAGCAATTACAGTTAGGGCCATATATATTTGGACACAGGCACAAGTTTCATACTTCTAGCTCTGTATGCCACCAGAATAAAATTAAAATGATACAATCAAGATGAATTTGAAGTGCAGACTTTCAGCTTTAATTCAAGGGGTTGAACAAAAATATCAAATAAACATTTTAGGAACTGCAGCCATTTTTATACACAGTCCCCCCATTTTCAGGGGCTCAAATGTAATTGGACAAATTAATATAATTGTAAATAAAATGTACATTTTCAATATTTTGTTGAGAATCCTTTGCAGGCAATGATTGCCTGAATTCTAGAGCCCATGGACATCACCAAAGACTGGGTTTCCTGCTTTGTGATGCTTTGCCAGGCCTTAACTGCAGCTGTCTTCAATTGTTGTTTGTTTGTGGGTCTTTCTGCCTTTAGTTTTGTCTTTAGCAAGTGAAATGCATGCTCGATCGGGTTGAGATCAGGTGATTGACTCGGCCATTGCAGAATATTCCACTTCTTGTCTTTAAAAAACTCCTGGGTTGCTTTTGCAGTGTGTTTTGGATCATTGTCCATCTGTACTGTGAAGCGCCGTCCAATCAACTTTGCTGCATTCGGCTTAATCTGGGCAGACAGTATATTCCTATACACTTCCGAATCCATCCGGTTGCTTCGGTCTTCTGTCACATCATCAATAAACACCAGTGATCCAGTGCCACTGGAAGCCATGCATGCCCATGCCATCACACTGCCTCCACCATGTTTTACAGATGAAGTAGTAGGCTTTGGATCATGAGCTGTCCCAAGCCTTCTCCATACTTTTTTCTTCCCATCATTTTGGTACAAGTTGATCTTAGTTTCATCCGTCCAAAGAATGCTTTTCCAGAACTGGTCAGGCTTTTTTAGGTGTTTTTTGGCAAAGTCTAATCTGGCCTTTCTTTTCTTGATGCTTATTAATGGTTTGCACCTTGTGGTGAACCCTCTGTATTTGCTCTCGTGGAGTCTTCTCTTGATTGTGGACTTTGACAATGACACTCCTACCTCCTGGAGGGTCTCCTTCACTTGGCTGGAAGTTGTGAATGGGTTTTTCTTTACCAAGTAGAGAATCCTGCGATCATCAACCACTGTTGTCTTCCGTGGACGTCCAAGCCTTTTAATGTTGCTGAGCTCATCAGTGCATTATTTTTATCTCAGAATGTACCAAACAGTTGATTTGGCCACTCCTAATGTTCCGGCTATCTCTCTGATGGATTTGTTTTGTTTTTTAAGCCTAATGATGGCCTGTTTGACCTGCATGTTGAGCTCCTTTGAACGCATGATGAAGGTTCACAGCAATAGATTCAAAATGCAAATACCACACTTAGAATCAACTTCATACCTGCTTAATTGATGAAGAAATAACGAAGTAATAGCCCACAGCTGTCCATAAAACAGCTTTTGATTCAATTGTCCAATTACTTTTGGTCCCTTGAAAAAGGGGGGTAGCTACTCTCAATAGCTGCAATTCCTAAACCCTTCTTCCAATTTGGATGTAAATACGCTCAAATTAAACCCGAGAGGGTGCACTTTCAGCCCATATCCATTATATCACTATAGCTTGAATAGGTTTAGGTAAAAACCTAACAAAAATAAAAATTGTGCCTGTGTCCAAATATATATGGACCTAACTGTATGTGTCTGGTGCTTCTTCCGAGCTGATACGCTACCTTAGATTTTTTTATGTCTTACATATATTTGTTCTCTTAGGCGCTGAAATGGCCGATCACCCAATGGAAATGCGCAGATACATCAGCTTGCGAGACATACAAACACTTGTTTCAATAAAATTGGACGTTAATTGCAACAGTATGCGTTAGGATAATCATCTTTATCAGTTACCACTTTTGCGATACAAAAAAGGTAACTATAGTTAAACGTATATCTTAAATGGAATATGTGATATATTTCGCTGTGCACAATGGTCCTTTTAGTATCTTATGTTTAAAAATGTTTTATTATTCATTGTGTACGGTTGTAAAAAAAAGGATTTGCAGAGCCTGCAGAAAAGCACAAACAAAATATATTCCATTGCCAACTTTTAGTGGTCGTATTTCCATTTTGGCCTCCTCTGTAAATTGCCACCGACAGAATACAAAATGACTTCCTGACAATTTCTGACACCTCTCTGATGTCCGTGTAAAGAATAAGTGGTGTAAGCAATAGAACGTGATGAGAGGTTTCTATTTCCAGAGCTTGCTGTAACCTGTTGTGAGTTTAACTGTTCTCCTGGAGAGCTTTGGGAGCTTCGCCAATACCAGGCGAGTTTGTCTTGCTTAGCTTGGGCGCTAGTCAGGTCTTTTGGCAGAACCATCACGGATGAGAGCCGTAGAGTCCGCGGGTTCCAGCAAATATTTCTGTTGGTGTCTGTCTGTTGAGTAAGCTATACGTGCTTATGATTTTGGCAGGGAGATGCAGAAAAGAGCAAACTGGAGGAAAGAGAGGTAGAGAAGGGAATGAGTTGACAGGAGATCCATTCACTTTCAGTCACTGAAGGGTTGCAGGTAAACAGAATGTCAATCATTGCGATTAGTTCAAACAGAAATCAGCCGCTTTTCTCTTTGTCTTGCACTTGGGTAAAACTTGGCAGCCGTGTCATTTACCGTGAGTGTGCGCCATGTTTCTGCAGTATCATTGTATGGCCACGTACGCAAAAATATTATTTCTTCACCCTCATTTAGTTAATAGTTTTATTTGGGAATTCTTTGTCTTCAAATAGTGACCATAATAGCACACATCTATATGCTGTTTTTATACAGTAGTACTTTTGCTTTTGAACCTATATTGTTGTTTTATGAAAATATCTGCGTGAACATTCTTCAACATTTACTCAGATAGAATAATATCAGTAGGGAGAGTAAATAAAACCTTTAGTTCTCATATTATTTGACCCTGATTTTTTACTAGGGAGTCTGTCTGGGCATACCGTGAGACACGTTGTGCATGTAATACTGGACTCAGGGTGACTTATAGAAGCATTTCCTTTGACATTGTGTCTTTTTGCACACTAGCCTGAAGCTATGTCAAACAAAACCCGGCCACAGCATCAAAAATCAAATCTGTGCTAGTTGAATAAAAATAATATTGCGACCACTGGAATTTGAGGGATTCTCTACATCTGCATTAAAGCACCCTTAAAACATTCACACTGCAGTGTCCCCAGTTTTTATTTAATATTGGCTTGATCAGAATTGAAAGTGTTGTTTTTATTTGATTTCTACTGTTTACACTTTTTTAAAGAAACTGAATTAGGCCATATATTTAAGGGGTGTGTGAACGCTGCGATTGGCTGTACGTAAATTTTTTTGGCACATAGCACCGGTGCTACAGAGTTTTAAAGTTTTGTAGCACAGGCCTAATAGTTGTAGCACAAGTATACGTCTGTCATCATCTTAAAGAAACACAAGTGCAGGTCATCACATACATAAACAGGCAACATGTATAAAGGACATTAACCTTATTCAAATGGATAAATAATGGCCATATCACTTTTATAGTTTTTCTTTTTTTCCTGAGTTCTGTATTTTCAATGCTAGTAAATACATTTGTCCATAAAAATACTGAAGTATGCTATAGTGTTTACTACAGTTTATCAGTTATCATATTGTTCATAATAAGCAGACTTTTATTTTGGCGGGTTGCGAAGACGCTTGAGTTTCAGTGTGTTTGACAGTAGCTTCACTCAAACAGTGACTATGGAACAACTCTGTTGATGAAGTTCATGTGTTCATGTCATTGCATAGTAAGAGACAGACAAATCCACGAGTGTCACGCTTGTAGCATGTTTAAGTGTGAAACTCAGAACAAGCAGAGGACTAATAACGTAGTCGAATTCGGCTTTCGTTATTTCTTCCATGTTTTCCCACATCGCGCAGATTCTGAAGCCGGAAAACAAGTTTTAATTGCAAAAATTCAATTTGTTGTTTTCGATATACACTCACGTGACGTGTGTTTTGAACATCGTCTCCGCGCTAAACACAGACATCCCACAATGCACTGCACGTAGAGCTAGCGAAAGAACCGTTGGGGTCAGGACAAAATGGAAGCAGGCGTTTGAGCTGAGATGATGAAAGACGCAATGTCATCGCTGTGTTTGCAAAACCTCCTCCTTGATGTTCTGTTCCGATGCACGAGCGAGGAAGTGTTTCTGTCTTTACTTTCAAAGTTTTGCTGACTTAAAGCCTTTTTTCATTGTCTTCTTTAATTGATGCCACGGATGGACCATTATTGTGTTTTCAACAGCTGTGTTGGAATCCCCAAATGCTTTCCTATCGATCTTCAATGAGATTTCTGCTCTCTAATTTACAAGGATATAAAATGATGGTCATTTTCACTCAACACTATAGTCAGTCAGAGGAAGCTTGATAACCCTGTTTTCTATAATTCCACTTTATTTTTATATTTCGAAATGATTCAATTAGCACGGAGAATGCAAACGATATGAGCGTCTGAACAGCTGATGCACATCAGGGTTCGAGAAGAACTCTGAGGTTGTTAAATGATTCTTCTGTAGACACCTGTAGTCTGTTTGATCGTTGTAACATAACACCGGTAGAAGTCAGATTTTGTTATGAAACCTTCATTTTAAAAGACCTGTTCGAAACTGAAGCTCCGCTTAGCTGCGTAATCGTTTGTCTTTATCCAGCTCAGGGCACAGTCTGCTTCTATGCCCTGGAAGAGCAGGACACGTCTTTGAAGCCTCTGAAGACGTCATGCCAGAATTTCAGTCCTGTGAGATCTGATCGCATGAAAACACTGCAGAACATGCTTCACATGCAGCCTGAGGATTCAGAGCTGCAATCGTCTTATGGAATGATGTCTGTGGCTGTCGAGGTGTCTGGAGGACGTTATTAACCTTAAAACCCTCATAGATGTGAATGTCATGGTCAGAAATTTGCAAATAAATCAAGTTGCACTTTCTGAGATTTTGTGAATTAGACATGCAAACAGTTTAATATGTACATCTCAGTATTACTTCATTAAATGCTTGTGAAATGAAACTGTTAAGATATGATATTGCTAATATCATTCATTAGGAACCAACTAACTAGAAAAGCCTCAGGCCTCGTGTAAATGAGTGCAGCACATTCTTATTAGGAAACAACCGGTGTCAAGTGTGCCAACAGAGCAAGTTCTACTTTAGCCTCCGGCTTTCTTTAATATTCCTAATTTGGAGCAGCATCGTCCCAATTTAGCCAAGTTATTATTCCTGTTCTTCTCTGTGAATGCTGGTGTTGTGTTTGACCAAAATACAGGGACAAACGCTGTAAACTCCCTCGTCCCTACCAGCTTATTTATGACAGACGGACTTTCCTCGTATAATGCGAAGTTACAGACTTAAGGAGTTTTAATTTATCGATATATTATGACCTGATACACAATGGATTTCAAAAGCCTGTTTGGTTGTTAAAGCGCATGCTCTCACATTTAGGAACGGGCTAATTGAAGCTGCCCAGTCAAACATAAAATTAACTCCGCATAATAAGCATATCAATAAAATGCAAAGAAATGCTTTATAATAGGAAATTAGTAAAGAACGTTCTCTAAAGGCTCATTCACATCAAAACGATAACATTTTAAAAAATCTTTCAAAATTTTGGTGAATAGCGAGGACCACAACTATGACAATGCAAAGGAACAATGTGGTCGGGATCCCTATCGGAGCTGTTTTTCCCAGCTGATATCTGATAGAAATCATTTTTTATCGTCCGTCAATGTTTTATTTAAATGAAACTGTAGGACTCAAGCTTAGAATAAACATAGCGTTATTGTCCAACAATGTGGACGCTTGTATAGTAATCTTTATAGTTCTTGATGTGACCTTAACTTTTCAGGGACAGAAGAAGAAAAGACTCAACGACGTTGAAGGTCCGTACAACAAAGGCATTGAACTCGTGTAAACACATGTCCCTAAGAACACCCTTCTCCTTTTTTCTTTTGTGATCTGTCACGGTTTGTTATTTTTGACAACAGCAAACACTTTTTAAAAGCTGTTCAGGCTTATTTGTATTGAACTCTTTGTCATATGCATAGCAGATCGGTCTCCGTCTCCCCTGAGAGCTCAGGTAATTGAAGCCGATTCCATTTCAAATGTACAGAATGAATCTTTTCCACTTAACAGATATCAGAGCTGTTGAAATGACATTGTATTCTTCAAGTGTGGTTTACTATAGCACCGTTACTTGAGATGTAAACGATACTGTTAGAGCAGAGAGGAGAAAAAGACGCGTAAAGGTGATGATAGCTGACCGGCAGCCTGCCAAATACTAAGAGGTGTAGCGGATCGCTCGGATTAAACATTTGCTCCGTATGGCCCGTTCTCTCGGGACACTTTGTGGAAAAGAACAGCAGATCCTATCTCGCTCTCATTATTCTCCGAACCTTGTGTTAAAATCGGAGGTGCTATGCAGCCACCCCACATTATATTACACGTCCTATCTGCTGTTTGTATTCAACCCGATAACGCAGAACAATTTGTAAAGGCAACCTGAGATGAACGCAGTACAATGGGCAGTGGAAAAGGACACAATGAGGCTCTAATATTTCAGATTAAAACAGTTCTGGCTATTGAAGGCGATATCGTACATCAATAATCAGAGCTTTGGAGTTTCGCTTTTCATGAGAAACAGACACAGCTTGTTAATGTGAATGTTAGGTTGTTGCTAGGGTGGTCTGAGTGGTTGCTAGGTAGTTGGCCACCTAAATAAGTCTCAGGGATTGGGTTATTGTATGCGGTTGTTGTTTGTACTTTATTATTTTTGACTTAATGTATTATTTGATTGTCATTATTGTATCCATACAGTTAATATAGACGATCTTCGGGGGATAAAGTTTTAATCAACTTTGATTATAAGCTCAAAGCAGATTTATTGGTCTGACAGCGTGTTTACCTCCTGATGGAATGAGTGGTCATAATTGGTTGGCTGAACAAATCGTATTCATAACACATGCTGTGATCCAGAGGGGCTTACAAAGAATAATTTATGTGGCCTAATGCAAGTAATAAGACGACATGAACACATGCACAAATGTTCATTACTATGGAGTGTATTGTTTACCTAATGTACATACTTAATGGCTGGACCTCTACCAACCGTACTGATATCAGGTAAACCGTGTTTAGAATACAATACTACTGTTTTTACAGTATGGATGTGCAGTAGGCTAATAATATGTGCGTAAAATATCTGGGGCTTCTACATTACTATCTGTGTGAATATCCCACAATGCAATGCTCTTGACTTGACCCTCCATTTTCGGTGTGGCAAATGAACGGTTTGGAATGAACTAGCAAGCTTGGCAGTATACTCTGAATACTGCTTACACATGTCGCAAGGAATGAAACCATATAAAAATGTCTGCAGTACGATATTTATTGCGTGTTTAGGATGACAAATGGTGACTTGGAAACGTGCCATAAGCATCCTCTTTTCTTTATCATAACGGTGACCACGGTCATGTGACCACGATAATATTGAGAGAATTTTGCTATTGTGATAACACGATATTGATAATATTGTTATCGCATGTCGCATAGATTAACATTGAGATACCTTGGGATAGACCACTCCGCAAGATGGTCCAAGGGCACTTCTAGTTTAATTTTTATTTATGTTATATTTAGATTACTTTTTATTCGGGTTCACATGTTCTGTTGATTTTATTTTGCTCAAACTTTGCGAAGTGTTAAAAAAATAAAAGGCCTTCTTCTGGACCAGCGTTGAACCAGCATTGTTAACGTAAGGGTTTCCCGAACGGCGTTCATGTATCAGAAGGATAAAATAGTTGGATTTGAGATACATGGCAGATATACAATTCATAACCCTGCTGCAGTGAAATCGGTTAAGCAAGATTTTACTAAAACAACACTTTACTATAACAACTCAAAGAGTTAATGCAAAGAGTTCATGTTTACGCTGAGGCCACAGGCAGTCACACCATAGCATGAAGAGCTTTGATAAATGAACTATAAATGAAATGTTCTTGTTCATAAGACTTGTCAAGATCTCGTGAAAAAAAACAGGAGAGTTTAGGACTGCCGTGCAATTATTTAAAGAGGCTTTCTGCGGTATAAAGATCCTCTGTTTCTCTCACAATTTCATGTCGATGTCTGAGCGTGATGGCTAATATAGAGCTTTTGGTGTTGCTAAATATAATTGTAGAGAAACTTGCTTTTATGATGCTTGGTTTAAGTTTTCATATATTGTCTCTGATTCCAGAGTTTGTTTGGCTCAAAGCCAGAGGATCATTTTTTTATCTTATGGAAGCATTTGATGTTTTTTAAGATCTAGTTTCATGTTTTTACTATATGGGGACTCAAAATTTCGAAATCTTTAAGTTATACAGAGTGTATGCTGACTGCATATTGCATATTTATTTATTACATTTGACATTGTTTATGCTTTCAGCTACTATTAGTGCATTAGAAAATATTACTAAAACTATTAAAATCTGTAAAGAAAATGATAAAGCATTGTGGTCTGAATCTGTATTGCTGAATCACCTCATGTCTGATTTGAGATGAACCAAAATCGTTTTTTTATATATTCTTAAAGCAAGTTCAAGTGTCTCACACCTGAAACAGGTTTCGTTTTGTGTCAAAGGTAGTTGCTTTCCCCAAATGTAATGCTATATCAAGTTCAGTGCCTTTCTACGAAGAGGTACATTTAGAGGAGTTAGGTGGTGTTAATTGTGTAGAATCTCTCTGAATAATTAACAAAGTTCATGAATGTTAAGGAGAGTTTGGTCTAAGACAATAACTCTTGCATGACGATGAAGTTTCCTCTTGTGTTTTCCAGCAAAGGCCAGTGGTATTGAGGAGAACCTCATCAAACGCTTGTGTTCTCCACTATAATCTTATAATGAGAGAGCCTGTGCTATATCAGCACACCGTGGCCGCCCACCCCGTGACCCTTTTCTAACTATCCGGACCGACTTGTTCCTTAGTCATCAGGCTTAATGAGTGGACGGGCTATTTGGACCGAGGCGGTTTGTGGCCGGGTTTTTAGTGATTAGGCGCCGAGAGAAAGGCTGATGGTAATTGCTGTATGCTGGTCTCAAAAATAGAGCCAACATCACCTCCATTATGCACTGACATCTATTAAGTTTATTCCTGATTTTTAAAAGACACCGGGCAGCGATGCTATTCTAACGCCATTTTGTTTGTTCCAGTTATTTTTTCGGTTGTTTGTGCTTTGACATGTTGTGTTATATCTTAGAATATCAGATGGACAATTTGATTAAACTTTGGCAAAGTTGCAAAGCAGCTTTACAGTATTATGTAATTGATATTACTGATAAACCACTAAAACTCAATACACACAGAATCACAGAATCTAGTCCTTCAAACGTGTCATTTTATCTAGTTTTCAAGTCCTCTCGGACCCTGATGACTACCGCTTGCAGCTATATTTAACAATAAAGCTCCATTTCTATGGTCTCATAGCTCTTGGAACACCGAAGTGTAGGTAGTGCGATCTCAAGCTCAAGCTCTCCATGCATATGTATTAGAAGACGAAACCCGTTAACTGTTCACTGACGCATTCATTTATCACAGGCATCAAGTTATTATGGGCAAACAGTGCATGCTTGACTGGAGCCGATTCATCTTCAGTGCCCTTCCCTATGATAAGCACAAGTATGTATGGACAAACAGAGAAGCCTTGCGATGAACCGGTGGGGTGTGCTTTTCTCCATTTATAAATGACCAGTTCTTATGTAATTATGAAGCTGTGACCATTAACAGTGACCTTGCCTATGACCTTATACATTTGCTGAAGTTAGTGGTTTGTCTTTCCTGCTACATGAATACTTGTTTGATGTATGTAATAACCAGCTCACGCTTAATTGGATGAAGGGAAAATAAGGATGTAATTGATCACTCAGGCTGCAAGTTGCTCAGTTGAAATAGAAAGCTCCCCACTTTGACCAGGTTTTGAAAGGCAATATCTAAACTTTAATAAAATGTTATTGAACAGATGCTTTTTTAAGCATTCAGTTATTCTGCTATATACACAGGCAGTGTACAGACAGTCAGCTTTCGCTATGGGAAACTAATAGTTAGAGGAATAGTTCATCAAAAACTAGCAAAACTATTTCTCCTAATTTACTCCCAGATATATGACGTCCTTTGTTCAACTGAATGCAAACAAGTTTCGGAATAAATATCAATTTATTTACATAGACAGGTACCAAAAGCTCCAAACAGTACATCCATCGTTAAAGTAATCAAAATGCCTCCAGTGGGTTAATAAATGAAAAAGCAAATCTCATCGGATCTTGTGATGAAATATCAAATGACAACTTGTCATAAGACATGCAAAAAACGAATTAGATTTTAATATCAATGTGCCGCCATGTTTGAATCTAGCACAAAGATGCGCTTGTTTTGGCTTCGGCTAAATAAGCACAAAAAAATATTGTTTGCATCATTTTGATGTATATATGTACATTTAAAATTTTCAAAGATTTGAGACCTATATGTGCATGTAAAGTGATGAATATTTTTGTAACAAAATGGGTTTTCGGCTGAAGAGAGGAAGTCATATACATCTGGGATGGGATGAGGAAAAGCGTTTATTTACCCTTTTATTATACCCTTTCGACTCGTCAGCACCAGGCACGTATTTTGCCACGATGCGCGACGCGCATAGGTTCACATGACACGCCGAACACAAATTTGACATCCCCAGAAACGCGGCCTCCGAAGGACGCAGTCGGGATCTTTTGTAGACACGTCCGGTCACCTTATGAGTAATTGTAAGAGAATTTTCAACAGTTCAATTCAATTTTATTTGATTTATATAGCGCTTTTCACAATGTGCATTGTTCCAAAGCAGCTCTACAGGGTAAAATAGAAACCTTGACAGCTCTCGTGCTGTTTTTAAAGCATCATATGCTTCAAATGTGAAGGCTCATCCAGAATATGATCTGTAAAATGATTCGGCCTCTTTAGATCCCTCGTTTCAGACTGCATCGCAAGTTCCATCGCATGAATCATTCAGGACATTATAAATAAGCCACTGTTTGTTAAGCATAAATTTCTTGCCTGTGTAGAAATCAGTGAGGTTCCGTGATGTTTGGGAGCTAATGTATATCCATGTTCACACTTAAACGGTAAACGTCTGTCGCTGGCAGATTGCGCGTTCACGTTCACAGATTGCAACTTCATTTGATAACACCCCACGCTTCGCCTTTGGCCATATTCTGAAGCGTTGGGATTTACATTTCCCACTCATTGTGATTGCTCAATCCCTCCGAGATACACTAAGTACAGAATACATTCTGTGAAGCCCTTCTGATATAGTGTGTCCAATTGAATCTATGCCTGACTGCCTTATACCAAATGCTCAAGAAATCAGCCTGAGGGAAACTAGAATTTGTTCGCGTCTGTCTTTGACTGATGTAAAAGGCAACATCTTGTTCAATCATAGATTGAAATATTTATGTGGGGAGGTATTGCTTGTACTGTGAAAATTGTTGTTTGGGGATGAAGTTTTGTTTGATTATAGAAGTAACAGCCAACTTATGTTTAGGCAAGTTATTCATATTCATATTAATTGTTAAATGTTTTAATCGTTTGCATATCGTGAAAGAATTTCAAAAACACATTCTGGTTTAATAACATCTGCTTCTTAATGTATTTGCTGTTCGTGTAACACGTCAGTAAATCTAAAATGTTTACTGGTGAAAGCATAGCTTAGATTTTTTTGATCTTGAAAAAATCGGTTCACATCAAATTGTTTGCTCTCTTTGCTGATTGGAGCCCAGCTTGAGACGTTGTTAAAGACACTTGAGGGTCTTTCTCAGGAGAAGGTGAGTCTTTAGAAGAAAATGCTGTATATTAAATGCAATTGAGATATTAATAATAACTAATACGATTTCTTTCTTTCCCTAAGGGTCTGCGATCTTTGTATGGCAATCTTCGTGTATATGCTCAACGCCCCCCCACTTTACAAAAAGAAATGTCAGGTAGAAAGCTAAACGCTTTAAATCCGTGTTGCTAATGATTTCTGCTTCAATTTAACGTCATCTAATGTGTGGTTTACTTGAAGGCAAAGAAAGTGCTTTCGGTGGCAGAATGAGACTTTGTGCTGAGCCGCCGGCGAGCGCAGGAATTGCTGTTCCCACAGAACGACTTGCAGCTGAATCGGAAAGGTCAGCAGTCTGCGAGACGACTTTAGACTCCACTTGTTGTAACGTTTTCTCAGCTGTCAGTGAGATGAAGATGAGGGGGGAATCTGACTCGCGGATGAAACTGTCGACTGGCCCCGTGTGCTCGGCGTGGAAATATCTACATTTTTCTCCACCGCCGGAGAGGAAATGATGTACAAGCTCCCCTGCTATGAAGAAAGCAGATGGTTCGATTTCACTGGCAGTGTTTGAAAATGAGCACACACATGATGACGGCAATCTTTTATTGCAAACGTACACAGTCAGAAGTACCGCCACATACAGTACAGGAGCTGTCGCTATGCATATGAATGCATGTGAATCCCCTTAAAACCCCGGAACACATTTCACATCAATAAACAGATGCTTTGCTAAGTTATTTTAATAAGAATGAAATTGTCCAAATAGTCCTTTTTTATTGGCATGCTTTAGTTTTTCAGTTCTTTCTTATGATTTCAGGGTGAATTTATCACGGACGTGTTCCTGACGGGGGTCCTGAGAGTCATTTGCATATGATTGGACGCGCTGCTTGACTTTGTTGTATAATGAATTCGTACGATGACAATGGAATAATGCCGCGCGACTCACAGGAGCCGAAGCTGTTGTGTGAAAATACTCCTATGCATCGCAAGTTCCATCGAAGCTGTTGTGTGAAAATACTCCTATTAAGCTAAAAGATTCTTGAGCACTCTTACAAACCGTTATTCAGTTGGAGCGACGAATAATAAAGGAAGAATCAGATATTGCTAAATCTGCAGAGCTGGGGTGACATTCAAATGTCTCCTTATTCAAGCGTTTTATTGAAGTGCCGATAAGCATTTAATCCATAGAGTCTTAGAAAAGCACTACAGTGTATAATGGGGATTTCTAACAGATTTCTAATGACCTTTACTATCAGCCTAAACTTTAAATCATCGTGAAATCAGAATTTACTCTGTTTACCTGCATATTGCGAACGACCGATGGTCAAATAAACATTGCGTTGGCTGCTGTTGTGAATTCAAAATCACTTGATGTTTTAGTAATATTAATTTGCTGTATGTGATATGTAGGTGGCTTTTTTGACAAAAAAATCATTATGATATACATTAACTATGTCTTCGGATGTGTATTAGGATGAAGCGCTATGTTTTTACCTTAGAATTAGCTATTTCTAATATCTAAATACACCGCGGGTCCCCTTGCATGGAATTCACCACGTTGTTTCTACAGGCAAACAATCAAAACATCTTTGTCCTGTGTCAGCCACCATAGTGTGGGAGCGGTGGAGTCAGCCGTTGGTTGCAATTCGCAACCTCACCACTAGATTACGCTAAAATCTCCTCATTACTCTTTAAAGGCGATACTGTGATTTTGGTTGATTTCTTAACCCAAAAAAAGTAAATTAAGTAAATAACAAAAAAGTCTTACTCTAATTTACAACAGAAAGCTTATAATGATTTATAATTTGAGCTGCCAGGTTTAGTTTCACAGGAAATGTCAGTTTGGCGTCATTTGACTTTTACACACGTAAGAAAAATACATAAAGATAAACCTGGCCATGACATTGAAATAATAGTCAATAGAGACTCTAGTACCAGTCAAACATCAATATCTGAACAACGTTTACTCTGAATGATCCAAGCATCATGGAAAACCAGAAGAGGAGAGCATAAACCATACCTCAGTGTATTTGTTAGATCAGTCTTGTGAACTGTCTGGTTGAGTGTCATAAATACTGTATCTTCTAAAGCTCTTTTTAGTGAAGATACTCGTGCCCATGAGCATTCTGCATACAGTACGTGAGCCATAACCCTCGGCTTATTGGTGCAGCTTCAGTGCGCCCCAGGAGGAATGAATTTGCATCCGTCTGCATAACAATCAATGCGCCCGTGAATGTAATTTTGTTGCTGTGTATCACTAAGTGAACTGCACTGGTTATGATATAACTGATGTGTATTGCATTCAGTGAAGAGAACGTTTTCTACACGTTCAATCTTTCATTGACCTCTGACCGTGAGATGTGAAGTCTAACAGATGATATGTAATAGCGCTAGCTATCGATTATTTAAGAAATCGACTATTCTACTGATTATTCCATCGATTAATCGGGTATTCGGATTAAAAAGTACTTTTTTAAATTAAGTGCAATACTAAAGAAAATAGACATGTCTCTAAAAATGAACATCAAATTTGTTTTCCATTTTTTAGGAACATTTAGAAAATGTAGCCTTACTGTACGATACTACAGTGACTACAGTTTATCAATTTACTACAAGGACACTGCAATTTTCTATAACAAGTACTATAGTACATCACACAGTAGTGTTCAGGTAAACCAGACTTTTGGCAGTTCGTCAGAAGACGCGTAGTGTGTGTATAACGACAGCTTCCCTCAAACAGTAAAATGTTCGTGAAATAAACTCTCAGAGTAACTCTGGAGATTGAGTTAATGTGGTCATGTTAGATGCTAGACGTCGCTAAGTTTCATACACTAGACTTATACATTTTGCTCAATTTTGATGAGTTGACACTTCTTCAGCTATTAAGATTTGCATGTTGATGTACTCCCTTCATGATGGGATCCATCGATGGTTTATCTGATGTGTACGTCGGCTGTAGAAGTCTAACACAAGCAGTAAAAACCTGTCAACTAGAGCATAGTATAGAAATAAATATTCCTCCCCTTCCTCCTATGATTCATTACCATTTCTCCATTTGTTCTGGTTCAGTCTTTGTGGAAATCACAGATGCATTTATTCAGTCGCCCCCCCACCCTTTCTGTGTATCAGTTATAAATGACTAGATTGTTCTGTATACCTCGAAATTATGACTGCAAGTGGTAATCTGTATCAGAAATTGCAAATGATGTCTCATTTTACTGAAAACGACTAAATCCAAACAATGTTTTTGGAAATGGAAACCGAATATAAGCGTTATGTATGAAACTGTTAAAGTACTTGCGTTTCACCGTGGGTGGTAGAAAAACAGCATCAAAACAGATCTATTAACATACACACGCATAAGATTCTTAATTTATATGCATGGACTTTTAGCGTATTTGCGAATTAATCTGCAGTTTCTGCCATTTTCCGTCTGTAACTCATTAAATGAGTGCTGGAGGAAAAAAATAGATTTGTTATGGTTTTGCTGGATTTTGCACTCTCTGGCCTGTTTTTTCAGCGCTGCCCGAGTTTAATAAAGCTGAATCACATTTATAGAGTTCAGTTTTTGGGTCTCGGAAAAAAAACACAGTTATGTGTTAATAAATGTGGGCTTTAAGCAATTACAAATCGGTTTGGGTTTAACAGTTGCAGGACTTATACGATCTTCCATTTACATTAATTTTATAACAAAATAAGCACTGTCAATATTCTTTAACATTTTTCCTCTTTCCTCATCTTCTATAGACCGTTTATGGCCCAAACATAACTTCCGGTGCACATCCGCCAAGAATAGAGTCCTGTAGATTATTTCTGAAAACAAGCTTAAGGAAAATAAGTAAATGACATTAGCTAACAAGTTAAAAGTATGTCTAGACAATATTATTTTGGGTTACAAGTAGAAGAACCGTTACTTGGCTAAACTTAAATGCGGCAAAGTTACATGACGCCTTAAACAAATTGTTTCTTTAATAAAATGAATATACAATAAAATTCAACAAATGATTATGCATGGAGATGAGTAAACTAAGCAAACAGAATTTTTATTTTTAAACCATCTTTTAAAACTCATTTTCTTTTGATATTGCTATATACTTTTTTGGAAATCTGTTGCATATGCTCAGGGTCACGACAGAAGCCAGAGGTGGCGTTGCTGTAAAATTTGAGACATGTATATTTTATTAAATGGTTTATTAAGAGAGGGAGAGGGAGGCCTGAGGATGGATGAGATATTACTTGCATCAATAATGGAGTGTGAAATGACCCCGATAGCAAATGAGGGAAACTCGAGGGATGTAGTCATCAGCGGCGGTCACTTCCACACGCTTATGATGCAATCATTGAGATGTTGCACCTAAATTAACATAGTAATTTATTCTGGTTTCATGAAGAAGGTTTTAGGTCCAGATTTTCAGCATCTATTAACAGTGTTGAAGACAGGAAACTTCAAACGATGTGCTTTTGGAAAGCGTACTGTAAAGAGAACTGCATGACGGATGCTCTCGTATCACAGAAGCTCTGTAGCTGTATTGTAGGTAACTCACCTGCTGCTAGAAGATCCATCAATACGGTCCCACTGAGCTCAGCGAGGTATCCGTCTTGAAGACATTATGTGGGAGTCTTCACTTTTCTGTGATCCATCAAATGCAGCGTCCCACACTAAACTCAATGCTGTCCGCCCCTGAAAGCGCCACGGTTACTTTGTTCCCTCACTGGCAACTTATCAGTGCACACTAGAGAGGTGACCTCTTTACCACACAGCTGTTTGATGTCCCTTTTATCCTTGTCGTGGGTTTCCCATTCAAACGGCTTCAAAGGAAACAAGGTGTCAAAACCCTGCGCATTAAAACGCACGACACGTGAGAGTTTCGGTGAATATTGATGAAGTAATTTATAGGAAATCAAACATGAGATGACCGTAATATCTCACTTGTTTCTACCGGACAGTGATGAGGGTAAATCGAGACTTTGCAGAGGTTTTCAACTCTCTATTAAAAAAAACAATTAATTCTCCATAGGATCTTTTCGTTATTATCTTCTTACACATCCGACACGTGTGATCCACATTATTTTATATCACAATGTTTTCTCTCTATTTGTACTTTTCCTTTCAGGAATTTCAAAAGAAACATCTAAAGCAAGGCAAACTGAGCAGCTTGGGAAGGTTTGTAAAGCGCTTCACATTGTGGGGTCTTGTTGTCTTTTGTTTGTCATCCACATGAAGAAATATTCCTCAATATTTAGACGTAATACAGCACACTTTGATGCACACTTTGTTCTGTAAATGTAAAGTTTCCCTTTGAGAATGTTCGTATTATCTTTGTGTGTTGGTTGAGTTATGAGTGCAGTCTTATCATCACGGGATATCGTATATGATAAATCAAACTGAACTGATCTCATGTATCCCAAGAGAACAACAACAAGCTGGTGAACATGTGATCAAACCCCAGAGAGACTAAAGTGATGCGCACAAAACTGTACTGTTCACTTTACTCTATGTGTAATGTCTTTACCAGCCGCTTTAATCTAGAAATTATGACTGATGTAAAGGATTTGTTTAGAGGGTTAAAGATTAATGTTATGTATTTTTATGATTCATGGCAGATGAAGCGTTGTAATAAAATCCTCTAAAAGCATTTGCTGTACGCTGATGACACATGTCATGTTTGTGGTCCTTCAGAGTTGTGGGAATCTAAATTAAATTTGATAAGAGAGTTTTATGCTTGATTTAATCTAAGTCGCTTATTCATTCAATCAGAAGCATTGACATCAAGGATGAAAAAGAAAACTATAAAGTTTTAAAAGTCATTGGGATCAATGCAGAGTGTTTCTTTTCAGCTCACGTGCGATAAAACATTGACGGTTAATCAAAATGTATTAAAATGTAAAGGGTTCACACAAGCTTAAAACAAACATAATAAATGTATATTTATGATATAATACAATATATTTATGATTATTGTTATCATTCTTCGTGTGAATGGGTCTTTAAAATCGTTCATCAAAAGTACAACAGTGAATCAAAATCATAAAGTGAAATTGCATTGTGAATCAGATTCGTTCAGATGATTGATTTCCATGCAGACTGATGTAAATAAAATGAAACAAAAGTTCTAAAAGGGCTTCGAAAAGTTTCAGCTAACAAAGAACCAAACTCTCAGGGAGGAGTTTCCCACCCTATTTATCATTTGTTCCCAAAAAAAAAGCATGAGATACGGTGTAAATTGATCATAAATGTAATAATGTTGGAGGTGAGGAGAGCAGGACTTTACATCAAAACGAAGCAGCGCACGAAGCCTGAGTGAAAATCATCAAACTCTTCTTCCATTCTGAAGACAGTGAGCATCTCAGCCTGTTACCGTGTGAATCGTTGCAGAAAATGTAATGGCATTTTATGCCCTGTGATTAAACGCATTTTATTTCCATTTCCAGACTAGATGACGGTGTGAAAAGGCCACGTAAGCGTGAATCCATGCGGACAAAAAAACGAAAACAATCACCTTTTCAGTCATAAATTAAGGTCAGTCGTGAGACTCCGGAGACGATTTCACACATGCGTAATGACGACTTGATATTATTAATGTGTCAAATGGTTAAAACTTTCTTAATTGGTAGAGATTTGGCATAGATTTGGCTAACTAGGGCCGGCATTCCTTCAATAACAATGAAGACAAATGTATTTTTACGTTCTTTGAAGATCGTGCAGAATTTACCCTGACGCTGGGATATTCTGGGTGGTTTCCAAGGTGATTTATTTACTCGCCCTTATGTCAGTCTAAACATGTATGACGAAAAAGAAAGCTATTATAAAGACAAGGACAACCAAAAAACATTGGTCCCCGTTTCCATTGTATAAACACAAAACCATTGAAATATTTCTCTAAATGTCTTAAGAAATCTCTTCGAAAAGTAAAAGTAACGGCACGTGTCCTCAAGAAGACAGGATTTGTGTAAAGGGTTGAAGTGTAATATATTTATGATTAGAGCTTAAAACCGTGACTCGTAATAATGCAAATGAATTTCGTTTCATAATTAAGAGCACACGTCCCAAACCTATCAAAAATAAACTTCATTTAGGAAAATGAATTCGCAGTGAATTGCTTTAAGCCTGGCACGTGTTAACGTTCAGCTTTTTCTTTTGTCTGAAAGAGAAGCGAGCGGTAAATGAGTTTGGATGCTCTCTGTTGAACTGTGTTAAGATCTCAATTAAGATACGTCCAGGCGAATTGGGCTGAAAATAACTCCGCCGTCATGTAATGATGTGGAGTGTGAAGTCATTTAGGACTCCGGCACAATACTTTGAGGTGAACTAACAGACTCTGAAAATATGTCGTCGGCTTTGACAGCTCTGGAAAAAATGCAGTCATGTTCGATGACAAAGTTCTGTAGTATATTTAGACATTTGATCGTTTTATCACGTTGAGATATTAAAGGAGAGACTACCCACATTCACTCATTTGACCTCTTGACTCGCTGTCGACGCTTTGCGTGTGTTCGGAGCGGTTCACAGCAGGAAGATGAAGATATTCATTAGCATAAAGTTATTACAAACTGCCGGCCGTAATTTAGAGAGCAACTGATAGAGAGATTGCACATATAGATTAGACACTCACAGCTACATGTACTGCTTCAAAAAACAATTATTTCTTTCCCGTTCAGTCTCCTTTGTATATTATCATCGCAGTTGATCTATTGAATTGATGTCTTCTTTTTCAAAATGTTCAATTTCCCATTTGTAAATAGGACACAATGAATAATTTAATAACAAATTGTTTGCATGCTTTTGGAAATGCACGGACGACAAATCCACTTAATAAAATCGATACAATCAAACGCGGCCGAGCAGAAGCGCTGGGTCAGCACGTCCGGCCTGCGTTTTAAAGAACAAATGCATGGAGATTTTTCATGCACCCGTCACTTCTGCAAGGTTATCTGTGTCAGAGCGCCGCGGCTTCCGTCCTTCTCAAAGTCTCGCCTTTGCCTTTGGCTTTTGCTGATGGCGGCTCCTTTTGCTTAGTTTCTAATTTGCCGGATACATTTGCTGACTTACAGATACTCATAAGAGCTCCATTTTGCCTGCCGCTGGATGTGAGATGAGGCAATGGCTCACCATTATATTATGAAATATTGTAATGAACACAGTATGAATAGATATGAGTGTTTAATATCTACAGAATGCAGAAGTGCTGGAGATACAGTGAGCTTTGATCTTTCAGGGCACCGCTTGAACATTTGAGGTTTTCTGAACGCAAGGGCGAAAACTCTGTTTGATGTCTCAATCGTTTCTATTGGAGAGCAGTTAGTAGTAGGATAGAGATTTGCTTCAGAAATGTGTCGTCTTAACAGTAACGTGTTTGCTCAACAGCATCTCAAACTGTTCTCAGATTTGCAAGGATGACAAAGTCTACAGGTCTTAGTATCGTCTCAGATCTCAGTATTAACTCAATGTCTCATCAAGGGATCTTGTGACCTTATTAAATAAATCTGGGTGCTGTTCACTTTATGTTTACAGCTTTGTCAAAAGCCACCTTTTTACCTTTTAAATTTTAATAAAAATGTTAGGATACACATTTTAGACGGAGTTGAAATGAAACGCCACTGATGTGACACAAAGGAAAATCTTATTTCTCAGAAGTTGCTCTTTGATACTCATTGTTCTCTGTAAGTATCAACTTTTTCTCAAATATAAGTAGATAGGAGCTTTAGGCTGTTTTAGTGGATGCACACACCCGGCCAAATTTTTTACGAATCTGCTTTTTATACTACAAGTATATTTGATATTTAGTTAACACTGCATATAGAAATAAATGTATAGCCTGTGTTTTGACTTGTTTTACCTTATATGTTTTGCTTATTGTCAATGTTTTCTTGTACATCTGCCTTGTAACAATGAAAATTGTAAAAAGTGCTAAATAAAAAAACCTGACTTAACTTCACAAATTATCTTTGATCATTTTGATAACATTGAGTTCTTGAAAAATTCTTCGTACAGATGCAAAACTCATTTTTGTTTTCAAACAACAACGCCAAGCCTTGAGTAACATTATAAGAGAATCGTGTGTGCACATGTTAAAAATAAAAAATACATTCTGTATACCAAATGTGCTAACCGAAATAAACACAACCGCACAAGCGCTCATCCTGACGTGCTGTCCATCTGTCTGGTGTAGATAAGCGGCCCGCCTCACTGAAGTGATGTTACGGCACAACAGGTGGACACGGAGCACAAACACATGCTTCATCTGTGACCAACAACTTCAATCGGTTTTCAGCTTGAATTTGTCTTTCTTTATATAAGCATAAACATTGTGTCATTTTACATTTGTAATGAAAGAAAAGTAAACCTGTTTTTATGTTTTCTTTGTCTTTGAAATGTAATAAAGTCCTGCTCAGGTGGACATATCGTGATGCCGTCTTTTGTTCTGAACGCACCTTTGAAGGCGAATCATCTCTGAGGTAAGAACAGGTGTGCTTGCAACTCTCTATAATCACAGATGTGACCTTGTGTCTTCATGTGTTATTGTGCACTTTTGTTTTCAGTAATTGTTGATAGATGACCTTATATATTTTATATAATACACATGTCGATCTACACCAGATATTGTAAATATTGTAGCGTGTAATTTTCTATTATCTCCGCTCAATTAAGGCTAGAATTCTTTCTATGTTTTGACACATGGCCTATGGATGTGATTTCAATCATAGATATCTACACATAGATGCCATATGCGACCACTCCAGACATGTCGACGCGTGCACCATTTTGAAACAATCCATGTTTTAGTTGCTGTTGTCACTTACAGTAAATATCAATGAGTTTTCCAAAATGCCACAACATTGCAGAGCCTGAGATTTTATTTACAGACGAAATAATAATCATTTACAGGTAAGAATGTGTTATACATGTTTTTGTTTGGATCTACAAAACATGTAACATTTGCTGTTCATACATGCATATACCTACAGTTTCAGAGATACACGGTCAACGGTTCTCAAGTGTTTGTGGACGAGCATTGACTTCCAGTATGACAAATGACTTTCGTGTAGGAGCCCATAGATACAACTGCTGATAAGGAATCTATCTATTTGCATTTACATTACATTAACGCATTTGGCAGATGCTGTTATCCAAAACTTGCATTATACTATACATTTGCAGTATGTGCAATCCTTGGCATCGAACCCATGAACTCGGCGTTGCTAACGCCATGCTCTTACCACTGAGCTACAGGAAAACATTTGTCACAGGTATTTTAGGTTTCAAACTAAAAATGTATTGTAATTTATTATAAAAATAACAAACTTAAACAAATAAAAAGTTTTTATTCACATTTTTGTTGAAATGTTCCAAACTGGAGCCTGCGCTCTTTCAGAAGTTGGAAATGAATGAAGAAAAACATTCAACCATTAAAACTGTATATAGTTTTAACCTATACCTCCCGAAGTATACATATATAATACTATGCTCCGGGAGGTCATGCAATCTTGAATATATTCTGCTATCATACCTGCAAACTAGTCGCTGCAGTTTTGAATCGAAAATAGGTCATTTATGTGAATCATGTAAATCCGAATTGTTTTCTGTTTTAGATATGTAGCCTGTGATTTTTAACGTTTGTAGAAATATGTATCCGTCAGACACACAGACATCACTTGTAATGTAAGGAGATGTCACGTCTCACTCTTTAAACACAGATCACGTTTTCTCTCTTCCGTCAAATTGCCCTGTGATATTCCAATCTTGAATTCAACATGTCATCCATGCAGATGATAATGTGGAATGTACCACTGTGACAGTACTGGGGGGTTTATCCGGCTAGATTTCGTTCCGCATGAAGGGCGACGCAGATTGACTCGGTGCAGCAATGCAGCGCACGTTACACCCGCGGTCATACACTCGAACCCAACTGGCATATTTGGTAACCGAGGCAATAAACAGTCATTTCAGATGTCAACTGCATCTTCAGCAAGCTTGTTTTTTGTAAAGGATTTGAAAGCGAGCAATCTGCTGCAGCTCATTCCTGCATTACTCAGGTTGTGATCTCTTCAGATGTTTGAACCTCTATCATGTTGATGATGGCAGCTGTGTGTAAAGATCTACACGTACACAAAGTCCCGTGTATACTGTTCGGCATATTTCTCCATAGACTGTTTCGTTTTGTTCGCGGCTTTTTGTTTCGTGTCTCTCTGTGTTTGGTTTGACAAGCTCATTCATTTAATCAAGTGAAAAATGAGTTTGAATGAAAGGTGGTTGGGGGCCGTTCACGGTCCAGAGGGCATCTGTGACACACTCGTGTACTGTGCTGAAGAATGGCTCTGTGTTTACATGACGACATGATTATTATTCACACATTCAGCTCGTATGGTCTTGTATTTGACCCGTAGTGGGTACGGCTAGTGTAAAATGAAAGGGACATTGGTTGTAACCATGCTGTTCCTAACGGTTTGTAGTCTATTGCAGTTGCTGGGGGGTAACTACCTCTTACAAACAATCGCTCGTTTATTTATACAGCAAGATATGAACCTGTTTGCGTGTCTGTATTCTGTGCGTGTTCACTTCTTTTGTTTTAACTTTTTGCTTGCAGTCAATACGTTTCATGTTCAGCTGCTTTGTAAGAATGAAAATGGTAAAAAGCGCTATATAAATAAAGTTGACTTGGAAACATGTTGAGTTTATAGCATACATGAAGAATAGAATGGCATTATTGCAAAGTATACATGAAGTTCATTTTATCATTATTATTTATTATTTATTTTCTTTCATTTTATTATTCATTATTTATTAAGTATACGTTTATCTACTAGTAGTATGCTGTGTACTTTTTTAATTCTTGGTGCTCAATTTGCCCCCATTTTAGTTTATTAAAAGTGTACTTTTAAATATGCTTTAATTGTGATGGCATTAAACCTTTGAGTACACTATTGCAAAGTATAGGTGTACTCAGTGTACTAGTTACTACACTTTGTGAAAGTACACTTTCAAGTACTCTCAGTAAAGCACAGTTCAGTCGTAGTATACTTGTAAACTTGCTTTAAGTGAACTTTACTTAATGCTACTACTTTACTATTTTGCTTTACTTTAAGTATACTATTTTTATGTTCCTACACTAAAGTGTAAGTTTGAGTGTATTTCTGAGAACAACATAAAAAGCAGACCTAAAGCATTCTTTCTTGCTTTAGTTTTTAAAAAGTATAGCGCGCTGACACACTTAAATATTTAGTTTGTAAGGTCGGGGTGTTGTTGGGTTGCTTTTATTCTATCACTAAGGTTTTACTGGTGTCTTTCAGCACGTTGCACGTCACAAGTAGTTCAATATGCATTTAAAACTCTGAGTTCGAGGCCTGTTCAATCTGCCAACGGTAATATGTAATATTAATAATGATGCTCGTCTCTGTAAATGCCTCCAGTAATAATATACAGCAGCTTCAAGTGTGAGGTAGAAAGAATGAATGTCTTCTGGATGTTTCCTTCGCAAGCTTGGAAACACATCTGTTTATTTCAGGTCCGTGATAGAGCCGCTGCTCGCTGACGATAATACTTCAGTCGAGAATCGTGTCGACTGGATTCGTTTGGCAGGCGGCGGACGGGATCGCTCGGGTAACTACAAAAGCGTTTGCCAACACAACGGTTTCCCGGCGACGTGGCTGGGAAAGAGTTCAAAACGGCCTCTGTTTAGATGAGGGAAACGTATTTGTGTGAAACACGCAACGTGAGATATCTCCGCTCCACTGCTGGCTCCTGACTCGAGACGAATAGTGTACGGTTGTTAAAATTCTGCCTCTGACAAGCAGCAGCAAACGTTCTCCGTGTTCAAAAGCCGTAGGTCGGAAAGAATAAGACATCTATAAACGTAACTGATATCACACAGCGTGACCTCTGCCTATGTATGTTCTCCAGGATGTGTTTTGCTGACGGCGTTGAGTAATTGTGATTATTCAGAAGTGCGTGTAGGTTGAGTAATTCATATTTCTCTTCAATGCTTTGCTTTCGATGTCAGAGCGAGTAAAACTCACTTCAAAGTAAATCCAATTATGGCAGAAGAAAAGGCAATCTATAGTCACATGTAATTATCATATCCTCCTCCTGTGTGTGTGTGTTTTAAACACTATGTGTCATCTAAATGGCTTGTTTGCATTGACTTGTTGGCAAAGCACAATGACATCTATCCCGCAAACTATTTTCTCTACAGGAATTCACTGTTCGTTCTTGAAGTATGCAGGGGCACCAACTTGGTCCTTATTTTTATTCACAGTTCATACTTTTGTTGAAAATGAATTTGAATGTGCACTACGACAAAGGCAGGGGTCACGCGATTACACAGGCGCCCGTACGTTAATGAAAAATGATCAGCAAAGCTGTGTCAGAGGTTCCTAAATAAACGGCGGGTTTCGTCGCAGTTGCTATGGGACGCGCTCTTAGCGATCGTAATTAACAATAAAAACTCATTAAAGAGTTAATGCACAACTCCGCGAGCTGCCACTGCACTGTAAATATGTGTATGTATGTGTTTGTGGGCTGCTCTCCAAGATTGCTGTGCTCTGGATTCAGCTCCAGCAGTTGGCGGTGGATTGTTTTTCACAGCTTTCCTGCACAAGGATAACCTGCTTACTTCTTTCTTCTTACAGGAAGATTTACCAGGCCAAGATTTTATCTTCACTTCTGAGACTTTCTGGTTACATACAATAAAGGTTTTGGTAGATTGTGACCAGGTGAAAACAAGCTTAAGGTTTTGTGAAATAAGTCTGTAGCGAGGTAGGTGGGACGAGAGCCGTATCACGGAGGAGATTGGGGAGCATAAGAGGACGAGTGACCGGACCGTCAGTGAGAGAGGACCGTGCTCGGACATTTGTTATGGTTTGTGTGTGTCGCCAGCTTTGTTTATTTACGTTTGATATTTATTAATTAAAAGTTATTTTATGTTCGCCAGTTCACGCCTCCTTCCATCCTTTTATTGAACCTTGTTACAAAGTCCATTTGACACTGATCTTACGGGAATACGTAATTATTTCACGCGACGTCTGATTCATGTACATTTTTCTTTCTAAGATGAAGCGTTGCTAACTGTGCTTTTTACAGAGCCTTTTAAGGTTGTGTCGACAAGCAAACTTTAACGTCATTTCCACCTTCAGACCTGTATTATGATCTATTATCTCCTACAGGGGCATGAGAGATGCAAGCTGGATTTCAAACGGCGTTTATCCGAAAAACTAATCCCAGCCGACAGAAAATTAGGAAGTTATGCCTTCGAGGAAGTTTGTTTATGTAAAATATTTTACTATCTTATCACAACAAAATACCCTTCTGCCGTGTGGTTTGACAGCGTTAAACTCGATGGAATCATGCAATGTAGTTTCACTTACAGAAAAAAAGCGTTGTGAAAAAAACACTCTATGGTTATGTTAAATGATCTGAACTATTTTATCATTTTAAACATAAAGCAGTTTTATACACTTTGATTTGAATACAGTGCAGTGCATGCGATCACTTCCTGTAAGTGTCGCAAGCCGTTTTAATTGCACAACTCAATTTCGTTAGAACAATCACCAGCGGCTGTGCGAGATGTTAGGCGGCGAGCGAGCTCAAGTGATTACCCGAATATTTATCAACACACATATGATGCCTTTAACCTTCCCTAGAATGCGCAAATTGTGACGTGCCGCCAACATTTGGCAGACATTTGCATAGGATTTGAATGATGGGAATTATGGTAATTTTGACAGGCTGTTTGGCGTCTGAGGACACCGGGAGCTTCAAGCGATCGTTCCTGAGTATAATCAGTTAGATGATGACCTCCCGGTCCAAACAGATGGTGAGTCAACGCTGCCAGTGAAAGAGAGAAAACCAAGATGGTAATGATGTGGGATAAATATCGTTGGCGGATTCTTATATGTTGTGAATGTTCACAACAGTTACAAAAATGATGCTCTCTGTCAGACATATTCACCAGTGAACTTCTGTGACTTTGTTGTGACCTTTCTAATGTGCTTACTGCCTGAAAAGTCATTCCAATTCGTACCACTGCGATTCTTTCAAATCAATTAAATAATTACTTTTGGGATTAAATATTTTGGACTGTCAAGAACGTTTCCACTGGATAAAAACTATTTTAAGGCAGTCACAATATACTGAAAAACATAACGTTTCTGATCATAACATAGACTTTAATTTGTTGCATCTTAGTTTTCCTATTGGCTCCATAAAAGTAAAACATTCTCTAAATTAAAAAAAAATGCATAAATGTAAGGAACAGAAAGTTGCCGTAAGTGATACTTGCCAAGTTGAAAATGATGCAACACACCTTTTGAGGTCTGGATTTTTGGCTCTCATTCTAGACACGATGAATTCATGACATGTATCATAATATTAATAGCCATAATTATTGATACGGTTTTACACTTAATATCATAAAGAGTTCAGTTCCAGACAGTCTTTCCACTCTTCACTTTAGAGTCGTTTTAGTGTGATTCATTGTGCAAAGAGAGAAAACACAAAACAAATCTAAAGTAAATGAGTTGAATGAATTAATTTGACTGGGACAATTGATTGATTTACTTTCCCTAAATGCAGTAGATTGGATATCGTGGTGGTAATATCGTATTGGTTTCTGTTGTCCACAATAACGTGCAATGAAATATTGTTTTGTGACAGCGCTACAGTTCCAGGTTTTCTATTACCCTGTGATCCCTGAAGATGAAACCATGATTTAGGACACACCATGTGTTTAATGTAAATACCGTCCATGATGAAAATTGAATGACATTGTCAGAAGCGCTGTCTCTCAGTAACCACAACAACATTTATTTTCTTTATATTCTTGCTGTGTATAGAAATGTTTGAAATATTTATACAGTAGGTAATGTTTTGCCGACTAGCTCATATCATGGAGGACTATTGCCATCAGTGTTGTGTTCAGTGAAGTGTATCTCTTCCAGGGCAATGCCAATGTTCAATAGCTTTTAAAATAGCCAACATACCATTAGAAATATCCACTAGAGAACAAAGTGACCCCGGTTCCCCCCATAAAAATACCGTAGTATTACCATTTGATGTCATCTCGGCTCTGTAGTGCCAACACGATACATTTTTAAAATGTGTTTTGGCTCTGACTCTAGAGTAATAACAAACTCCCATTACTTTAACAAGGACCGGGCGAAAGAAACGCAGCCTCCACAATGAGTGTAGGTTAAATGAGAAACACACCGTGAAAGCGATCCATCCCCACAGGTTCGGCGTTGAGCCTAAAGCGTTTTGGTTTCTTGTGCTGTAAAAAAAACTCGCTTGGAATTTATGATAAAATAATCTACGCCTGAATACTTACCGATGCACAAGTCCATTTATGAATTTGTTCATATTTTGAGATGGTATCTCCCATTGAGACTTAACCCTGAGCATTACAACCGTAGCCTTGAACACTAAAGGCACACCGGAGAGAACTGTATTCTTGTGCTGTTCCATACAAACCAACACAAATGGTTGTTGTGAAATAAACATTACACATTAACTTATTCAGTCGTGGTAACAAAATTCACAATGATTAATGAAACCTTGTGTTTTCAAACCCGCGTGAGATTTGTACTCCGTGGAACACAACACGGAGTATTCCTTGCTTTTTTATAGAATGAAAGTAAATGTGGACAGACACCGTTGCGCTTAAGTCACAAATAAAAACACCATTAAAATATCATTAATCAAACTGTTTAACTTCTAAACGCCTTTTTTGATGCACACAGAAAAGGTTTTACTTCACCGTAGCACTTAAATCTCATTGAGGCTTCAGCGTATGTCCGTTCATCAGAAAGTTGGGTGGGCTACTTTGATAGTGCTTTTATTCTTTTGTGTTTATTTTTCCGTGAACTGCTCCTGCAAAATATTGTGTTGTTTACAGGCCTGCGGTAGAAACTGAATATACGGTCATTCAATACTTTAAAAGGAAAACAAGTCAACTGTGCCAATTGAAGCTATTCCCAGCTTCAATAACACCCAATGCAATCTGTGGAGCTCATAATTGGAAAAATGTTGAGGTCATACAGCATTGTTTCATCTCGGAGCATCTTGAGAAAAATATAAAGGTACCAGCTCTTCCGTGTAGAAGACACTTCTCAGGGCACCAAATCGGGTTAGTGGAATCCTGATGGGAGAAAAGCGCTGCTTCGCTGGATCAGTTGTCTTAAGGATTGAAGGTGAAAACCACGAAGAGGATGCAAAAAAACTTTCAGTGCATGTGTGTGTGTGTGAGATCTTAAATGTCAGCAAGGTGTACAGTTTAACTTGCAATTTATCATCAACCAAATTATCCAGCATCTGAAATGTTCTCTTCTGCACCTGTGTGTGTTTAAATGTAATATCATCCTGCAGCATTTATTATCTCTGTAATGTCTCTAGTTCTTCATTGCAGTCTCTTTCTAACACTGCTGTGTTTTCATTATGTGAAGTTTGGGTTTTCTTAAAGGTGTACATCAACCAACCTAAAAAATAAAATCTTTCATCATTTGCTCATCCAAACCTGCATGACTTTTTTTCTTCTACACTAACAAATTTAAGAACGTTGGTAACCAAAAAACATTGAACTCCGTTGGCTTATTGGCACGAAACCTCTGAAACATTCTGAAAAGATGTTTTTGCCTCCCGCCCAAGAAAGAGTCATGTACAAGTTTCGAACATCATGAAGTTAATAATATCTTATTTTTATGCTGAAATTACTATGCTCTCCACGTGTCCTCTACTGTTATGGCGGCCTTGTGAGCAAAGTTTGTAAAAACGAATTCGCCATTGTCTCCTCAACATGACCAATGTTCCAGCAAAGTTGTTTCCACTTACCGAAGCTGTTTTCTCCCCAAAGTTTAAGGTCAACACGGTGACACGATTCACGCGGCGGCCCGGGAGGTCTCCGAGTGACTCGTGCATTTGCGAAGCAGACGCAGTCGGCCGCACGCCTCGCTCGCAGACATCGCTGCGGGTGTGTATCAAGCATCAAGGCACACGCTGCTCCGCTCAGATTTCACAAAAAACCCCAGGCACCTCATCACTATGGAAAGTGCAGCGTCGATCAAGAGGATGAAATGCACAATTGATCCATCGTGCCGGAAACTTGGACTGTTTATGGAGACTCTCAGCTTGAGTCTAAACAACCATCCCAGCTGCGCCGCGGACGTGACGACGCAAGATTTTGCCATCAAATCAGTTTGTTCTTGCAAAGAGTGGAAATGCTGTTTGCTTTTCCAAAGCATTGGAGAAGATATTTTAGAAATCGTTGATAGCCAGACAAAAATGATAAAAAAACCACAGAGACATTTCTCGAAATATCCACACAATAAAAAGTCACATACGGGTTTAAATGACTATATGGGGATGACTAAATGATGACAGAATGTTTTATTTTCGTGAAGCTTGTGTGTGGCAACAGTATATATCTTACAGCTGTGCTGGCATCTTATTTTTCAGGCATGCAGAGCATCTCTCAGGAATAAACAACTCTGGGTCACGGACCTGTAGACCAGCGACCATGGAGGACTCGTCCGAGTCACGCCGGTCTGATTCAGAAGCCACTGGGGAATGAAGCTATTGTGGCAGTTGATCCCAGCATGCAAGTCTTGACTTCAGCGTCGAAGTTGCATTGACTGACAAACAGTCACTTTTAGAGCTTTGGAGAAGAATTGATCTATTTATCCCAACGAAATCCCCTGGAGAGGCCGGCAGAGCAGACAGACTTCTCACAAGTAACAAATTCTGTCCACCAACACACCTTTCGGCTTCAAGCGAAGGACAATTTCCCAAAAGGCCACGCCGTATAAAATCAGCCTCCCAAAGCGAATGTGACCAAGGGAACCTGAATGAATGGCCGTAACACCACCGGCTTAAAAAAAACATTTCCTGAAGTTTCATTCTTTTGTTTTAAAGAGACGGGTAAATAAGATCCATCAAGATGGACCGGTCACGTCACATGCCATAGATTGAAAATCTGTATTAAATATTCACCTGCTTACATAACTTCCAAATCTTCATTTAACTTTTGATAAAAGTTAATGACGTAATAATGTTTAACATTCTTTTATGTTTGACAAAAACATTTGAGATCTTATTAGCCTAGTAAACTTTTATTGCTCAGATGTTGCCCGTTCTAGGAAGATGCAGGAGATTTCTATATCTTTCTATTGAACTATTAACGGTCTTAAATATTTCTACTAAAATTCCTAAGCAGCAGTAGATGATTCAACACATACGAGATTAATGTGGAGAGTGCGGCTTAGATCATTTGCTTTTATAAGAATTTGATAAGGAAACGGTTTATATTAAATCCTCAGACTTTTTGGTATCTTGGCAACTGGATTACTGGGATCTCGTCGTCATAAAAAGTTTCGAAAAGGTCTGCATTTAATTTCATAATTTCATTGCTGCTTTGGGACACTATTGAGAAATGAAAGAGATCTCGTTGTCTGCTGTGAGACAGGATTATCCTCTCTGTGTTTTGGACGAGGTTAAAGCGTTGGATTTGAATACAGTCTCTAAAGCCAAACGATTATCAGACCTTTAATTACTCTCAGACCGCTGCAGTGTTTAAGGGCAGGATGGATTCAACCCTCCTGTGTATCTCGGTGCAAAATCTTTGCTTGTTTATAATTGGGAGCATCCAGACATCATGTCTGAGAGGCTGTGAATGTGAAAATGCTCAAATGCATCATCAAACTGAATACATTTGCAATGCTGATAACTAAAGACCATAATTCACACAAACACCTGCAGCCGATTATTTTCCCACTCATCATCAATAAGATTTGTTGCTCTCTCTCTCGCTCTCTTTCTTTCTTTCTCTCTCTCTCTCTCTCTCTCTCTCTTTTAGTTTTCCACAGGGCCAGTCTCGATCGTCCTTTACGACAAGAGAACAGAAACTTCAGATTGTAGAACAAACATCATAGTATCTAAAGAAAGAAGAAAGGAAAAAACAGATCACACAGTGCTTTATTGTTTTATTTGAGGGATGTTGTGTGTGTATGTGTGTGTGTTGTAATGTGGTTTCTCCAGATGATAGGATTTATTTCATTTATCAGCACCTCGGTTCCAAAACCTAGTAAGCTGTAATATGTGCATCTTTCATATTGTTGAAAGCGCGCTGACATGAAACCTAATAAGTGACCACTGTTTAGCGCTTTACATATTGCGTGCATATCATGTGTTTTTTAATGCTTTTATGATGATTTATGTTTTTAATCATATGTTTTGTTGGGTTATTTTCAAGCGAGCATTGGGTTAAAAAGGGGAAATTAACCTATTCTGGGTTGTTTTAACCCAAAATATAAACCATTTGCTAGGTTAATTTAACCAAATTGTTGGGTTCGTCGCTTTTTGACCCAATTCTGGATCGAAAATAACCCAGCATGTTTTTCTGTGTATAGGTTTAAAGCTATGTCTTGTGTGATTTTTGTGGTTTATTTTACCTTTAAAGTTTGATATTGTAAGTTATCTTGTGTTTCAGTTGGTTGTGTTTTGTTGTTTCATGTTTGATTTCGATTTTATATATGTTAAAAGTTGTTTCGTGATATGAGTTACGTTATGTTTTAAGTTATCAATGTTGAAATTTGTTATAATAACTTCAGTTTATGTAATGTTGTTTCATGTTGTTTTATTTTTAGTTATAGGCTAAATTATGTATGGTTTCGTTATGGGTCATTTTATGTTTTAAGTTGTTTCAATGCTGTTTCAAAACAGCAGTTCAAAGCATTCAAATGCTGTTCAAAGCATTTTTCGATGGGGTTGTAGTTGTTAACATTAGTAAATACTTAAACATGATAATATATAATTACAATGAGCAGTATAGTTTATATATATTTATTTGATTTTATTATTGTCATCATTTCTATTGAATCTTTTTTAATGATGCTTTGTCTATGTTAGTTACAATGTCATGCTTTGGAAGTATTGTTAGTTTCTGTTAGATAATGTTGTAACCAATATTAACTTCCGCAGGTGTGAATAACTTTGTGAAATGTCTATCCACGAAAGCTCTGCATTGAGGTTGCAAAGTCGTTGTATTTTTCAAAGGGTTTGTCTGGTACAGACGGTCACAGGCTGATGAGCTGTTCATAGCCTGAGTAGGAGGTTATCTTCTAAAATCACACACTTCCTCTGAAAAATGAAAGGGCTTAAATCAGTCACAAGTCAAATCTGGACGCCCAGTAAACAGCAATTTCAGACCTGCTGTAATCAAAGACGCCCGACACTTTTGATTGGAGAGGAAAAAATCGCAAATATTCCTCGGCCGTGAGCGACGCTCCCTCGCAAATAGAATAAAATAAAGCGTGGAAAGCTTCCTGCGCCGAGAGATGCCGACACTCATTAAATAAAAGCAGGAGGAGAAACCGGATGAAAGGAAGAAAAGAACGTAGTTTCACAACAACTGGGATGAGATCCAAAGCTCGCTCTCTCGTTTCTTATCACTCTTTGCAGTAGGGACGTATTGCATGTGTTGAATGGAAGGCTTTTATGACAGCGATGGTCTTTTACATGTGTTGGCATTGAGTGAGCGGGGCCGCTGCCACCGTTTATTAATGTAGATAAGTGCTGTTTAAAGCCTTCACGTCGAGAGCTTGTTAATGTGTGTGTGTCTTATTAAGCGTCTGTTCTCGTTCTTTAGATGTGTGTTCACTTTACAGAGGAAATCATCACAAATGAAGAAGGTTTGATTGAAATTCTTTGCATGTTCAGTTGGAGATACCGTTTTGTTTCTTGTAACCCCGGAGGAAACTGACATTGCTCAGAGGTTGCTCAGGAGATTCTCGGTTGTTTAATTTAAGTCTCAAATGTTTATCATAAAATAAAAACAAATTGTTTTAATACAGAAAGGGGTGGAAAATTAATGTAGCTTGTGGAGGTAAAATATTCTGGATTTGATGAGAAATGTTTGAGTTCATAATGAGATCTTCAATAATATTGACTTTTGACTTGACAAATCTGAGCTCGGTTTGAGACATCGTTGACATCTCATCTAAAAGCTCTAATGGGGACATTTGTGTGATTTCTGAGATTTGCTTTTTCTTCAATTGTCTTGATGTCTAGGAGAAGTGATTGAGATATTAAAGAGATCTCAGCTTAAGGGCAAATTTCACCAGAACACTTTTAAACGCATCGCTGTATCTATTCTTACTTTTCTCTAGTTGTGTCTAGTTTAACGCAAATACGTTTTGTCTCTTTCGCTTATTTGACACACAAATCAACGCAGCATACCTCATAACGCCTTAAAGAACATAAGTTTCACAACACTTTCTTTTTGAGAGTTAAGAGTTAAGAATGAATTTCTTGGTGATATTTGTGTTTTTTAAACCCTCTCCATCCCAGTGTAGTATGCAGAGAAGTACAGTATAAATAATTTGTTCGTATCTCCAGTACATCCCTCAACACTGTGGCTTCCCCCAAAACATTGCTTTGTTTGCTTCAGCCAAAAATCCAGACGCAGCAACATTGGCTGTGAGTTTGCGTTAACCCTCTTTGTTTCTGTGACCGAGTAATGTACTTCATTAGTCTGTCGGCTATTTGCCATTGCAAAGCAATCCGATTACTCACTGCATTAATGCAAAATATGAGTTTGAAAATCTGAATTTGGATTAAAAAGCATCACTTTTCCCCTCCAGTTCTTTTACTCCAACCTTGGTTAACCCATCTCTGTTTGGACTACAGGGGCATTGTCGTACTGGTAGCCTCACAAATAATTGCAACAAAGTGTTAGGACTCTGTCCTTCCAGTCTCGAGCTTTCAAGCCCCCCCGGCAGAGTCATGACATTGCCACGTCTTTCGGGTTTCTGTTGTGTTATGTGTGGAGACATGTGGCTTTATGTGGTTACTTGATGCCACGTGTCTTCCTGTTATTCTCTCAGCCCCACCCTCCTATCTCCTGTAATTTCTTAAGGGTTTCATTCCCATCGTCTGTTTGGTGTTTCACTTTAATTAGGGTTTTATTCCCATCAGCTGTCACCATTCTCCCCATGTAATCACTCCTCGTTAGTGTCTCCCTTTATATAGTCTTAGTTTCCCTCTGTTCAGTGTCGGTGCATTGTCTAATGTCTGTGATCACTGGATGTCTTGCTGTTCTTTGGACTTTGTGTTTTGGATTGCCCGGTCTAGTTTGTAGACATATTTCATTTTCTAATGCCCTTGTTTTGTCCCCCTCGTGCGAAGTGTTTGTTTGCCTTTGTTTTTTGGTTCGTGTTTTCCCCATTGTGGAGATTTTATTTAATAAGTTTTACGTTAACCCTTTGTCTGCCTGCATCTGGGTTCTGTCCAAGCCATTTCATGACACAAAGTTGGAAACCCGCCACACACTTATTCAGAAGCATTACATATGACTTGTCTTCTGATATTTAGTGGCCGGGCCAGAAGCGTTCATTTTAATGTGTTGTATGCGTCGTGTGGGCCATGTTGCTTTGCCAAGCCGCGTTTCATCTGTAACACCCGGAAGCTTGTCTTTAGGTCCAAAGAATAAAGCTCAAATGAAACATTTTGGCAAATAATGTCCGTGGGTGCTTAAATTGACAATGTTTGGCTACGGCGCCGTAAATGAATAATTCATGTGAATTTATTTATGTAGCCTAACTAGCTGTTACGTAAATCACCCATCATTGCGATTGGATTTAATTAAAAGTTTGATTAAAATTCAGTCTGGTTTCTTGTTGCAGTTTCTGTCAGAAGTCTGTCGACTGTCTTTAATCATGCAGACGTTGCTATCAAACTCTTTGTTCACAGACAATAAGGATATTCATACCGGCCTTTGGCTTATCACGATGTACAAATGTGAAGTGACTCTGGATCGCGCTGCTTAAAGGTTTTCTTATAGCGAGTGAACTAAAAAGTGCACACCTTTTTCCTTTTCATTTCTTTCAGGGATGCTTTATGTATTAAGGGAGAGGTGAGAGCGCTGTTTGTCATTCAGGTGTCTGCGGCGAGCTATTTAATCGAATGATTAGCGATGTGAGGTTTAGCGCTGATGAATGACCTAATCCTGTCTCCGAGGTGACGAAGATTAAAAACACTCCGGCGCCTCATAGATTATCATCTAATGAGTATTGCAATAATCTGTCTCTACCTCCTAAGAACTAAAGGGCTCATTTTTGTGATATGAAAATCCTTTCAACCCAAATGTTCCACGTGTTTCTGTGCCAATTGATTTTTTTTGCAATGATGTGGCTGAAAATGTTGGCCGGATCGTCCGGGGAGCGTCCGGATTTGAGCGCAGGATCATCAGCGGTCTGTAAGCCGTTTCAGATGAGACGATGATTGAAAAACCTTTGATTCAATATTCTGTCCTAATTTCCGAAGGCTCTGCTCTTACTTTCATTTTTTCCAACCCAATTTCCCTCGCAGGTCGTGAGGGACTATTTGTTTCTCCTGCTCAAAGTGTCATTTGTCACATCTGAAACGCGGCACGCACACCCAGCGGCGGAGCGTGTGACTGCAGAACCCTCTGTGGGCCTAAAAACATCATCTACAAACACATTGATGTGAGGTTGCCATATCCTACTGAGGCAAAGAAACAACAGTAATGTTTGTGAAGCAGAAGAGGATGAAAACCACTTTTTACTAGTCTTGCAGTTTTTGTTCCATGCACTATTTTTTCTAGGTTCATTTGAACTAGCGGTTGAGTTTGTTCAACTGTGAGTTGGGTAAGAGTTTAGATGAAGTTTTGTTTCATCTACAGTAGATGCGATTACTGCGCTCAACAAGAGCTTGATTTCATTTCTCTCGCGTGGTAAATCGAGTCCGAGAAAATAAATGACCTAGGCCTACTGTATCTTGGCACAGAAGAGATTTCAGGTTTCCAGGCTGTTAAATAACTGGAAATAATTGTCCAGCCGGCCGTTCACACAGCAGTAATAACATTAAAGCATTTGCAATTGTGATTACAGAGATTGTTGTGGAGCGCAAACGCTGTCTGGTGTGTTGCTTCAGAGCTGCTGCTCATCGGGACCAACCAGAGTTTTCCAAATCACATATATGCAGGTAAATACTGTAATTTTCTTGTGCACAGAACACATTTAAATGGATAGTTTACCCAAAAATACAATTATTTCATCATTTATTCCTGTATGACTTTCTTTCTTCTGTAGAAAACAAAAGATATCTTGAACAACGTGTTTTATCCAAACAAAATTGACTTCCCTCGTTTGAACACAAAACCCCTGAGACATCAAAATATCTTCTTTTCTCTGCAACAGAAGAGTCACATACAGGTAAATAAATGATGTCATATTTGTATATATGGGTGAACTGTCCCTTCAAGATCCTTATCGATTTTATACTTTTAATCCAGACAAAAAGGGTGGTGAATATCACCGCACAGAAGCATCGAGCAATTCATCTCTTGAAATGTTTGGATCTCCATTAATGGCACAAGCGTTGACCTTTTGCCTCGGATCAGATAGATTCAGGAAGCTGTCGAGAGGCCAGACTTTAATTACAAAACCATCGAAAGCTTTAAACCCAGCCCAAAACAAAGATCTGTCAGGTCCTATCACGACAGATATTGAAAACGCAGATGTGGAAACTCCAAGTGCGATGTAGTTCATGAACGTCAGGCATCAATTAAACGGCGAAATGAAAAATGTAATTTGCAATTAGTCATGGGAAGCGTATAAATTAGCATATCTTTGAAGAAATTAGTTTATCTAGCGATTATAGTTGTGGAGAGCTGTGTGGTGGCGTTACGTAACCTCCCGTCTTTGAAGATCCTGCGGGGAATGACAGAAGGTCTCCGGCTGTCTTTGGTACGCGTCACAACTGTCAAAAGCTCAATCTGTTATTCAGCAGTCATTTTTCTCTAATGTTGCAGAACTTCTCTACAGCTCCGGCGTTTACTCTAAACCGCAGTTATTGAGCCGACGTACATCAGAGAGAGAGTTCAGAGGAATATTTCTTTATTTACCTGATGGCTGAATGATTCAGATACTCTTGATACATGGCCCCTTATGTCCAGATAAAAATGCATGAAAGCAAGTACGGCTCCGACACTTATGTGATGATTCTTAGCTGAGTAGAAGCGTTTAGTTGTGTTATTCAGGAGCTTGTTTTATTCTTAACGCTGTGTATTTGTACTGTGTTTAACTGTGAAGGAGTCATTTATTTTTCGTGTTTTATTTACTATTGGTATTGTTTTTAATCTGCATTTGTTCAATTCAAATACTGTACATTTATGTAAACAACTTTAAAACAAGATGCATTTCTTTGAGACCAAAAACGACAAGCAAGATTATGTCTTGTTTTTAGTGAAATCTAACATCATTTGATGATGTTTTTGCTTAAAACAAACAACAAAAGCTGATGGCCAGTGGGGTATGAAACTGATCTTTAAATAAAGGCTTTAAAAGTTACTTTGAATAAGATGATTGTAAGACCTGTTGGAAACAGCTTCTTCTTGCTTTAAGCCTGAATGTTTGTTAGATTTCTCTGAAAGCAAGACTAAATCTTGCATCGTTTTGCGAATACATCTTGTTTTGAGGATGCTTTTAACAACACAAAAGAATCGAAACTGAGTAGGAAATTTTTTGTAATGCCTTTAGTATTATGTCCTCTACAATTCTGCATAACATGAACTTCTTTCCTGGAATTTATTTTGCTTTCCAGTACAAATATTAAAACAAGTCTTATCAAGTTCAATTACCTTGAGAAGCAAAACGACCTAAGATATAAGGTTGAGTTGTCTAACAGGAAAGAAGGTAAAATAGGCTTGAATTAAAAAGAGTTAGGAGAGTTCAAGAGTTCATATTGAGTCTTAGACATCAGATTTTTTACTTCTTTCTTCAGAAAATGAGATTAATATCTCGGGTCATTTTGCTTCTTAAGTACAAATATCTATACTGCACTGTAAAAAGTTTTAGTTCAACTTAAAAAGACAAGTTAGCCCACCTAGTTGCTTTACAATTTTGAGTTAATTTGACTCAAATCAAATTCGTTTTTTGGATAAATCCTAATAGATAACAACACAAAAATACAAAGAAAGAAACTCATTTTCTTCAGTGTTGTATCTTGTAGTCTGACTCGACAGTGTTGTTGAATTCATTTCAAACTATTTACCTCCCTGGCCCGCTTGCAAAGATCAGTGCATACATGTCACATACAATCAACAACTCAAGCAAAGCCAGCGACACTAATAAATATTCATCCCCGGCCACATACCATCAGTCATTCACTGGTCCGTATATATCGAGAGGCTCTTTGCGCGCGTCATGTCCTGACGGATGCCACGCCAGCGCTCCGTCTGCTCTGTACTGTCTCTCACACATCTCAGAATGCCACGAGGCACATTTCCTCAGAGGAAAGGCCAATACAGACACGGCACAGAGTGGCAAGAGGCACTTTTCTGACTAATGGGTATTTACATGGGGGGATAAATAGTTTGCTCAGAGCAGCCGGGCTCTTGTCACCGCTAGATTAGCGCAGGAGAACAGGTGTCTGTTTAGACAAGTAGAGCGGCGCGCTGGAAATAGCCATTTGTCGCGTGAAGTGCGGGATTTGGAGTGATTGTACCGCCGTCGAGAGGAAAAAAGGAAATTGGCTTGGAGAGAGGAAATTAAATCAGATCAAAGAAAAAAACCCTGAGGTGCTTCAACGCGCATTAAAGGTTGTGATGCTGTTTCTGAACATTTGGGGAAAGACAGAAGTGTCCTTTATAATAAAGCTTTTTCCACGACAATGGGATTGTGATTCAATTTAGTTGTGCTGAATATTTTTGGAAAGCCATTATTGAGATATTTCACGGTTGTTTAGTAGACTATGAAAGGATGAATGTGTGAAGCCTGGGGATGTTTAGCAGCGGTATACAATATCACAATTTGACATTTTCAGATGAAAATGTGGTTGGTGTTTGCGCTGTGGTGTGGTGGTGGGCCATGGAGTTGCTAGGATGTTTTGAGTGGTTGCTGTATGATGAAAGAGTTCATCCACGCGTCTCCATAATATTCTGCTCACAAATTTCGAATGAATTTTGTTGTGTGCAAACAAAATTATACATCACAAAAAACGCTTCAGAATAAGATCGCCGTATTCTCTATGCCTTTTATTCACGTAATCAGTTTATTGTATACAACAAAGGACCTTTATTTTGGATTCCTTTAATGCTGATAAATTTGGCACAAGATTATAATCACAAAGTTTTATTTGTTTTATTTAACATGTTTTTTTAGGATGTTATGTTTTTTTTTGTTAGTTAGCTGTCTTTTTAGTTATTATTACTTCATCAAAACAACTCAACTGCAATTTAATTTGATATTAAGTGGAATGCACGATAAAAAACATGTTTTTGGAACATTTTCAGAGACGAAATGAGATAAAAAGTGCAGTTTTACTTTTATGTTATTTCAGGGCTTTGGTTGCACTTTGAAGCTGTTGCGACATTCGTAAAGAGTAAAGCTCTTTACGAATGACCTGCTGAATAAAAACCCCTCTTCGGTTTGAATTACAGCAGAATCGTATGAATTTCCACCTAAATAGCCACAGGATTTCAGTTTTGCATTCGTTACGTGTGTGTTGATCCTTTTTATAGCAATGCAGTCCGACTACCTCGACTTCACATCAAACTCCGGTCCAAGGCCTGCAGAGAGTGAGCTTAAAAGCACATAAATCCATCTCTGCTGCCCGACCTCTGGCATTCATCTCGGCACATAAAGGTAAAGGCCTTTCCCAGCATGCAATGGGGTTGTGTAGAGGATGGTACAGTAGCCACAGGTCTGGCCATCATTTGACCGGTCGGATGACTCTGATAGATGAACAGAGCAGTGATCCAGTGTCTCACGTTCAGCTCCGTCAGGCTGCACTTAAACACTTCAGCTCAAAGTATATCAGTCATTCTTGTGTTTCGGTGGACTGTGTGTTTTTTATGTTTTGTAAGGGGCGGTGGCCCCCAAGGGTCTCTTTGTTTTTACCTTCTTTATTTGAGGAGATTTGATCAGCGCAGGCGTTTTATTTTGATCAAAACAGGAAGAACCAACACACTCATCACAGCGATTTGTAAAATAACTGAGTGAATTGGTAGGCCTAGCTTATTCATAGGAATTCGTTTTGTACGATGTGACTTTTCCCAAATAACGTTGTGTTTTGACTTTACAGGAATTGTTCACTTTCAACATAAATTTTCATGATAATTTACTCACCCCTGTTGTCATCCAAGATGTATATGTATTTTTTTTCTTTAGTCGAAAAGACATTCCAGGATTCTTCTCCATACAGTTTTGACCTTCAACCGTTTGGAGTCCATTGAAGTCCACTATATGGAGAATCATCCTGGAATGTTTTCATCACAAACCTTAATTTCTTTTCAACTAAAGAAAAAAATACATAAACATCTTGAATAACAACAGGGGTGAGTAAATTATCATGGAAATCTATGTTGAGAGTGAACAATTGCTTTTAAGAAGGCTTTTTTCATAATTATCGATTTTTATATGTGTTGCATTGCACAAATTCATATGAAAGTTACTAGTAATTAGTTAAGTTTTCCTGTGAGTTGAGCATTTAGTTTATTCTTAAGGAGATGCCAGTAAAACCAACAAAATATCATAGCAAATCTGATATATTTGTATGTTTTGGTGGCTATTTCGTATAAATTTGTACAATCTAAATCTTTGTTTCACGTACTTTCACGTACCAACACTGGGTTTATAAGTTATAAGAGGTTGTGCTGTACGTGTTTAAATGGTGATGTTACACTGGGCATGCAATAAACATATTTTGTTTGTTAGCATGACTGAAAAGCTTTATTGGCCAATGAGAATGAAGGGCCACAATTTACAATACTATATAATATCCAATTTCCAATGTTATATTATAAACACCTTTATTGCCAATTTGTTAGTAATATATATTCATATTTTTCTAACATTTCAGTTTGCTGTCGCGATAGATGAAGCCACTTTTCTTGTAGGACTCTAGAAATTAGCATTATGATATCTTGTGATTGGTTGTCAAGTTAATTCCCAGCGCAGTGATCTAATGGCTTGTATGGAAGCATTGCAGGAATATTTGTGCTCTGACGCGTAGCATTCTCTCATAAAGCACTCGCTTGGCTGACATTTATACAGCGCGGCACAGAGATCCCTCTTCAGTGTGAAGTTTAAATGCCACTCACATTAGTTTCAGGCACCTGTGTCCTTTCACTGTTTTTTCACAGAGAACTTCTGCTCACGATGTACAGGACACGTCCATCTGGATGTTAATTACACGGACGTGTAAAACATACCGGAAAACAAACGCCATATACAGTACATGCACTGAATGTCATATCCCGAAAGCATCTGACCAATCACATCTCCGGATTTCAAAAACCTTAAGAGATCATGATTAGTGATAGTTTTTCATTTGATTTAGTCAGATATGAAGAATAAATAGCCTGAAAGTAAATGCCCAGCACATGCAGACAGTGTGTAATTTATTTGTTTTTTTGCGGCAGTCTTGTTATTGGTTTGTTTTTGTTGTGTCATGTTAATTATAGGGTGATATGTAGAGACTGTCATTTTGTCGTATCACTTTTTTAAATGTTTAGTAGAGGTGGTTTATATTCCATTAGATATTGTCAAAAGAATTTCACGCTAATGGAGTCGAGGACTTGACCTACAATCATTTTAAAGTAAACGGTCCAATTGAAATGAAGAAGCTGCCAAATCCTAAGCGCGTATTATTATTTAAATCATCACGTGTGTTGGTTTTTAAGGAAGTGTCTTAACCCAAGATTTACAATCTTTCCCAAAGCTTATCCGTTCCTTGTGTGGTCTGGGCGGCCCAGGTAAATAATATCTACAGATCTCTCCTTGACTGGCGAACAAGCATCATAAATTAGTACACCAAAGCCATCCGCGTTTATGCGTTTTTGCTGTGCTTTGTGAATTGTGGGCCGTGAATTTATTTGGACTTTAAAAGCGACACGCAGTTAGACCGCAAATTTAGCACTCTCTGCGCTCGCCCGGCTATCCGGGCGTCGCGTCCATCCAGTGTCCTCCATTCAAAAGCCATCTAATTTACAGGGTGGCCTATGAAATACCACCCCATGAATTACTTTCTGTATGGAGCGAGCGTTACCTTGACCATTGACCTGTATCTCTTGGAACTGTAACTTTTTTATAACCGCTCAACAATAATAGTGAGACGGCAGCCGCCCCGCACCAAACACTATTAATAATGCAGGAAAATACGACAGTGTGCCATTTTTTTAACACAATAAGAGTTATCAGTCAGTAAATGAATAAATGTGTTTTACTTGTTTGAATAAGTAATGAGAGTGTTTGCTGACATTTTGAGTAACACACTCTTGTGGAATCCAAAGGTAACCGGAGGAAGATTGAGCCGTCGTGGCGGTGTGAACAGAAAATCTCTTTGTAGAGCCCAGAGCTAACAATCGATTAGAAAGTAATTTATTCTTCGGTAAAGGGTAATGTAGGCAAGGTATTTTTTGGGGTGAATGTGTTTCACCGGGAAGATGGTGGCAACAAGAATAAATTACAGAACGTGTGAGAGTTTTAAATTAAAAGTCCTCAATCGCGACTTGTCGAGAATAGATGATTGCGATTGAATATGCAGTGAGTTTTTCAATGACATCAGAACAAAACCTGATGATTCGTCTTCTACAGAATCAAACGAATATCGAACCGTCACTTCAAAAATGTTAAAATCCACATGATTTTTAAAATGGACCCTATTTGTGACCCGCCTGTGAAAACCCAGCTAAAGTAATGTTTGCCGATTTGCTGTTTTATGATTATGTAAAGAACATTCTGTGAAAATATAACCTCGATATCTTTAATATTGACTGAGAAATATTAAGATATGAGAGTGATGAAAAAGAAAGACCATGCTAAAGATAGAAATAATCTTTGATGCTTGTTTAGCATGGATTTTATAGGAAGGGTCACATTTACTTTGTTAGTTCACATTACTAATATTGTAATTAACCGTAAAAAAAACGTTTCAATCCACTAAATAATTATCTTTGTAATCCGATCAATTGCATCAATCTTTTTTTGTCACGATTCTACGTCATAATGCTGAAGTCGGTCACAACTGCTGATTTAATGCAGACTTTAAAAATAAATACTTATGAATGTTTGCTCAGATTCTGCACTATTTACAGGTGACAAATTGATCAATTTATTTTCCCTCCATCTATTGAGCATTGGAAATATTGATTATTTATTTTCATTTTTTGGTAAATTTTTCTCAAACTTAGAAAAAGTAGCTTACTTGACAAATATACCGTACGTGTCCTAAAGTGTGACAGCAACATTTTGTGAAAAAAATGTATATCAATCTCTCTTATGCTAGTTTAAATTATAAATATTAGCAATATAAAATATGTATAAAAGTTTCGCTGTGGTATATTTGTCAACTACCCATTTAAACTCCCAGATTTACAATGTGGCTGAGCGTCACAAATGCAAAAATGAATGCGAAATTGGCAGCATCACTGTTGCAGGTTGATGTCACATCCACTTGTTATTGTGAAAAAAGCTCAACAGAGCGTTATCTGATAATCCTGTATTCATCTTTGCATGCATTATTCAGCTGCAACCGCGGCCTCTTATGCTCATAAGACTGTGTGACATGCAAATATGTTTATGTTTACAGCAATCACACAAAACTAAGATCAGAGAACATTAGGAAATATAAATCTGCAGTTATTAGAATGTGCATGTTCACAAAGGTTGATCAAAGAGTTTATTTGTTTGTATCTCCGTTTGGCCGGCTTATAAAGCAGTGTTTAGTCAAGTGGCGGTATGATGGAGCTTTTGTGAGGAGTGCTGAAGTTTACAGAAGGAAGTAGCGCTCTGTAGTAAAGCTCGTCTTCTGGGGCCGCGCGGTTCTAAATTCGCATCACGTTTCTCTCTTAAAGCTCTATTCAGCATTGCTGTTGTTGTGGAATAGGGCGTTACCATGGGAAATAGCCAAAATAGCCATCTGAAAAAAAGAGACAATTGTTATGTATTGCACAGAGCCGGACGGCTCAGCAGGGACGTTCAGATCACACTCCTGTGAAACTCAATCCTCCTTTCATTCCGAGAGACTCAGCGTTCATGTGTGCACGCATGTGAGGTGGACCACGAAAGGACTCGTTGTTTACCAGATGGTAACAGAAAATGGTGACGGGAAGTTTTCCTGTCAAGAACCATTCCTGTATAGTGTTGCTGAGTTGATGCCATCCTTAATTTTGATTTTTGTAAGCACTTGTTCACTAGCTAATAGTTTGTAAAGTATTCAACTTTCAACTTTGTTCTTTTTGAAAGCTGAACTACGCTGGCCTCCGTCGGTGCTTGCATCAGATGCTTTGAATAAGAAAAACATGACCACAATCCTTAAAGTTATTTTTAAACCACAGTTGTCGGCTTGATTTAATAAGAGCAAAAGCCATGAGAGAGAAGTTCTGTAAAACCAAAACCAAAATATCTGCCGAGCGACATGGATGGTGCGCCCATCATGACTTGAGCTTTCAATTAAGGGAAATGTTGAAATAGAACAGAACTGCGTGTTCCTGACAATCTAGGAAAGTCTAATAACTTGTGCTCTCAAGCTCCCACTTAAAGCTTTAAAAGATCTGTACACACGCACAGGTCGCCATTTATAGTTGCATTTTTCTTTATCGTGTTTTCCTCATTTGGTGCGTCAAGCATGTGGGTATGAAGCGAGAAGCGAGTAGCGTTTCTAGTCACTTCAATGCCCTGCAGAGATGCTTTTTGGTGACGTACATTTTTCACTTGATGCTGGAGAATGATGTGGTTCTGTATCTCTCATATTGTCAGTTCTTTTTATATAATAAACACAGTCTTTCCCAAATGTCGGCTTCCACGGAGGTTGTCGTGAGGTCTCAGCCTGCACGTTCCACCTGTGAGACAAATAAGCGATTTAGTTTCCCATCACCGGTCTGGAGGTGTCCAGCGCATGCCGATCAGATAGAGAGAGATTATCCGGACATCACAAGACTCAACATGAGCTCGTGGTTTTCATGGATTTCTCATGCATTTACATTGATCTATTTTCTGGCGCTCATCTCTGATTATAACCCCGATCGTTTCGCATTTCATTCCGATTGGATGAGACACATCCAAACATCCTGTATAAAAGCTACAAACCATTAAAGCGCTAAAGTTGCTTGGTAACCGTTAACATCCTTAGCAACACCCTTTCTACTGTAGTGATATCTCTGTAACGCACAACCTCTTGAGGCTTACAGCTTTGTATTCCGCATGTTTCATTTATATAACACGTAATGAATGTATTGAACGCACTTCCACATCTTGCCAATGCTCATTTGCATTTAATGATTACATCTTACTTTTGCGATTTTTCTTATTATAAACCCACACAAAACTATACTGAAACAAATGAAACATAAATATGAAATGGATGCTCTCAGTGCTAAATATGGCATGTGTCCACACGACAAAATCATAAATAATTATTATATTACGTTTGTAGCTTATAGAAGTTGTTAAATACAAACCTTCACTGTTTTATTGAAATATTTCTAAGTAAGTCCTATAATAAGTCCTTTATACCTGTACAGATATCTGATATCTCTATTTAATAGTCCAGTGATTTCAGTGAAAGCGGCCATCATCACTGTCACCCTGCGCTGATCATGTGACCGTGACATCACACGCATCTTTGTTTCCCAGCTGCTAAGATAGTTGCCCAGTGTTTGTTTTCATTCAGTGTTCTTGTTATATTTCACCCAAAGAATCAGAAGAACGTAAATATATAAAGCCTGATTAACTTTTAACTTCAGCAAATGATTTATAGCGTAAATATGTAGTTTCGGGAGGACAGAATTTCTTTATGCAAAATATCATTTCTTACGCTTGTATTTTTCAGAGGGCGATATGACCTGGATATATGCAGTGTTTCCAGTGTTTGACTTTATGGTATTTACTCCCGTTGGTTTCGCCCTATAAATTGCATTATTTAAAGTATTGCGTTTTTCATTTGAAAGGCTGAGAAGCTTTTAACCTTTCTGATACCGTTTTTCCATACAGCGGGCTGGTAAACTTTTTTTAGCCACTGGATTCTATTTGTCTAAACCTTTTTGAAGAACTGAATAATTTAAATGGAAAGTGGCCTTCCTGTGACCAGAACAATCCTCTAGATCTGTATTTTCATATTTAGCTTTATGTTCAGTGTGAGCCATCAGCTAACTCAGATTGCCAAACAAAAGTTAGTTAAAGCCTTCAAGAGGGAAATGAATTTACCCGAATGAATTGCTTTTTTCAATGTGATAATCTCTTGTTTGGGTTTGTGTAATCGGTTTAAATGTACTGCATGTGCTGTTGCTTGGCATTCTTGTATTGACTGCATCAATTCACTCCTGTGAACACACTTACAAGCTGTATATGATAAGCACTCCCATTCTTTTGAAGGAATCCCATTCTTTGCTCACCGAGTTTGGACACGTTCCAGAGTGACACCAGTGTACTGAATGGAGGACTTGTGATGCTTTTCCTCACCTGCGTGAAGATTCTCCAGAACATCTACTTTTATGTTCTGCATACAAGCATGTCGTATGGTGTTTGGTTGACATAAGGGTGAGTAAATAATGCCAAGATTTAAAGTCACCATGTGTCTGATCCAATGTGAGTAAGTGTGTTCAGGATGTCTGGTGAGATGTGTAAAGCATTTCACTCTCACACAGATGTCTTGTGTCTGGCAGCAACTCGACAACAAATATACTTGTATGATCAGACCACTTCTGATAATTTCCTGTATTGCCTCAGACAAGTACATCGCTATTAGATAACAGGTGAATCTATCTTTTCCTACAAATTTTTAAATAAAGACGAATTGGGTAATTTTCTAAGTGGTTTGGAAGCAAATAAATAAATCTAAATGTTGGTAGCCGTACGCGTATGACTGGATTATACAGACTGGGGTTGTATTTTTTAAATTGTATAACATTGTTTTAAGAACAATGTGTGTGTGTGCGTGTGTAGATGTGTGTGTGGTGATGCTTTCGGCAGCAGGATGGCGTTAAAGAGCCACTGAGAGCAGAACACGCACACATCGGATGGTGCGCAACCGGAGTCAGTCTCTCCGCGCTCCGCATCCCGTTCGCGCATCATGGATTTGCTGTGCTCAGACACAATCGAAATGCTTTTACAACTCTATCTCATTTTGTTCTCCATCACGGTCTCGAAGTGTAAAGGTAAGTGTTTAATGATCAAAATTATATTTTATGTGATGATAAAGGTACTCGGTTACCTCCGAACGGCAGTAGTTGGGAACTTTGCTTTTTCGATCTGAGAACACTTTGAGTCTCTTGTTGTATGATTTCAATTGAAAATGCACATTACATTGTAGAATATTGAATGATCAGGCTTCTTGTGCATGTGGCTGTTTGAACATTCGTTTAGGTCTGATCCCACACAGCAACCACTAATACGTGCCACCTGAATGCATGCAGTGAGGTTTGTGCAATGTGATTTATTCAAATTTGGAGAGGTTTTACGCATCACGGGTTTGCTTTTAGTTTGTGTGTTTGTGCAGTGTACAAGTAGAACGTTTGATTTGAAAGGTTTTACAGCATCGTGAGATGATTATTGATTGTATAAACACTTAAGTTCTCTTTGTTTGAATGAAATGATGGTGCTGGTGTCGGATGCGCCGCAGTCGTTCGGCTCTCAGAGTGTCGACTTTCTCTCCTGTGGTTTAAAGGACAATTCTGCGGATTCATGATGCTTCATTTCTATGAACTTTACTAATGCTGTTTCATGCGCGTTCATATCGGACGCTTTATTACTGACACGGACGTCCGATGCGTGGCAGTGTAACGCATCTTCGTGCGCATCATTATACTGTGATATACGCGGGGGGCGTCGCGTCAAAAGACGCTGTTATTAACTGCGCTGTAGGGTGAATCTCATCTTCTAGGCATGTCTCAACAAATCCAAAGAAAGATACAAAATGAGTCTGCCTGACAATGAAGCTTAGGACCGTTGACAGTTTTTGCACTCATAATTCTTATTATTATATAGCTAACTAATTTTTAACTTCATTACTGTCTCGTAACTGTACTACAGCTCACTGCTGTATCACTGTATCTGTGATGCAATGAGGTTAAATGAGCAACATGCATATAAACATGTAAAGTGTACCATCATGCATAAATAGGCCTACTTCCAAATTTACATAATGCATATGACAGTGATGGTGATCCTCATAGACAGACATATTTTCTTTATGCAGAATTGACTTTTTGTGTGATTTTTGGGGGTGAATTGTGACCTGGACAGCACTGACAGCTCAACTGCAGAAGCCCAGCGCTTCACCTGATGGATGCATTGCTTCTATTTCTGTCGCACTGCACAGCTTTGCCAGTCACTATTTCACCGATTGATCTGAACGATTTGAATCGGTATTTAAAGCTTTATGTATGTAGATAACATCTTGGTGATAAAGTCCACTTTGTGATATCTCTGCGGTCTCTGTTGGCTATATAAAATCCACTAATATTGGCTCAAACCAGCCTCATGTTGTTGTTCATATGGTTTTGTATTGGCTAGTGTTCAACTGGCTGTAACTGTCAGTCGCCCAAATCTCCTCAAAAACCTAATTACCAGAACAGCATGGAAACCTACTTGTGCTCAGCCATAAAAGTAACTTTGCTATTGTAAAATAATATTGCACATATACACAGTGGAATTTCTGCTGATGGTTGTGCATGTGTGCTTATTGAGAAACGTGAGGGCGTGTGTGTGCTGTGGGTACTGAGGATGGATGTGTGTCGGTATTTGTAATGACATGCATGTGTTATAATTGAAGCAGATGGTGATGAACTTTAAAAGCCTCTGGCTCTCTGCATCGCCCAGCACTCAAGGATGCGATACCTCAATCTATCGATGGAGCTTGAGTGTACTGTATGCAGAAGAATCAATTTGAAATGATTGGGGTTAAAAAAGAATACTGTGTACCTTGATACACTGACGCTGTTTCATGATGAACCAAGTCCATGTCCAAGAAAAGAAAAATAGGACCGGACCACGTTTTAAGGATTTATGAGTGAATTTTTCGGATCCTCGTCAGTATGAATATCATTATTCTTCACTACAGTATACCAATACCAGAATCCGTAAGTGTATTTTTGGTATTGTGTCCCGGTCCCACAAACGAGGAGTTGTCAGGATGTTGCAGTGCAGTTGTCAGGGTGATGCTGTGTGGTTGTTAGGGTGTTGCCATGCAGTTGCTAAGGTGTTCTGAGTGGCTTTTAGTTAAACGCTCCTGCACGATTGCTCAGAATGTGTCCATAATGCTCTGTATGAGACCAGACCCGCACACAGAATCAGAATCAGTCCACTCTGTGTTTACATCCGTCGAGTCGACCCACTTTCCTTCATTTTCACATCCATGTGCCCTGAAGAGCCATAAACAGAAGTGAGCTTTCATTTGTCTCTTGTCCTCCGAGGTAGATTTAAGAGGACATTATCTCGATTTTGAAATGGACTCGGGGGCTTAGTTGTGCAGTTTCACACTTGCACTACACACATTTCGGGTTCCCGAGTTGCGGTATGGCTCTACTGAGATTAAAAATGTTTGTTGTTATAGGTTTTTCAGACGCTTGTTTTGGTTCATGATATCATACGAGTTTAAAAGTGAGACTATTATTTTGCAGAACAACAACATTAAACGGGTTCTTCAGAACATTACAATTGTGCAGAAATAGCACAAGATTATTTACGTAACATGTTTTTGAACTTCTATCTTGAGTGTTTTAACACACAAAAATTATGTTGTGTTTGTTTCCGTATTTGTAATACAAATCATATGATAGAAAATACACATACACAGTTTTTTTCCATCACATTGGTGGGAGTTTGGGAGGTTTGCTGCCTTCCGCCTGCCAATCACGTCTTAACACAGAAGCGTCTCCGTAAAAAGCACATCAGGAGGGGTTTGCCAATCTGATCTCAGGTCAGAAAGACTGACTTCCTCCACTACGTTATCTTGACTTTCAGGTGGTTTATCATCGCCGAAAGCTGGTCTGGAGGCAGCGAACTGTTCAATTTAATCATGAGCGTGTGGCTGTTTACGCTTGGCAGCGTCGTCTGCCCTGTGATAGAAGTAAGTTGCCGCTGGAGTGTCGGGGAAGCTCGGTCATAATTGTAAAGTATGCTGACGTGTGTTGCTAAAAACGTGTAACGGAATCAATTACATCGCTGAAAAGTGTGTGTGTGAGAGAGCGTGTGTGTGATGCCAAAAGAGGACTCCAGTTTGGCTGGATTTCAGATTTTCAGATGTTGGCGCCAGACTGTGAATGGGGTCGTGCTGTTGAATGATAACATGAGTGAAGTGAGCGAGTGTGTATTCTCTTGCAATCATTCATCATCCTTAAAGTGATAGTTCACCCAAAAATTCAAATTCTGTGGTCATTTATACACTCATGTGGTTTGAAATCTGTATGGGACTCTTTCTTCTGTGGAACACAAAAGAAGATATATTGAGAAACGTCTCTGTGTTCGTTCAATGAGAGTCAATGGGGGTCAGTGTTGTTTGGTGACCATCGTTCCTCAAAATATCTTCTTTTGTGTTCTCCAGACGAAAGAAAGCCATATAGGTTAAGAATGACATGACTGTTGCTTTGCTATCACTTGTTAACTTTAAAGAAACAATTGCAGTGTAACTTGCTAAAAATCGCAAATTACATGTTGGCCACCAAATTGCAACACCCATAGCTTTGAGTTTTAAACAGTCAAATCTCATTTTTATTATTTTTGTCAATTTTAATTTGTTTTCTTTTTCAATAAGTTTTTTTGTACTTTAATGTGATTTGTCATGATTTACTGTATTTATGAGGGCAATAGCAATGTAAAAATATGGTCTGATTCTCCCAAAATGATATCTGAGCCCCATTAAGATTTATCGTTTATCAATTCAGCTTCTTGTTTGTATAGACGAAACATAAACCGCCAGAATAAGATCAATTTCCTGAGAAGATTCTCAGTGTTTCCCTCCAAAGCACTTTGTCCATTATGATTCATGGGAGCACAGTTTCTTAAAGAGCCGGTACGTCGGAACAGGGCAAAGCCGAGAAAAAATCGCCCTCATACGTCTTCTTTACTGTCATTTATGAAAATATGTGTATAGAAAGTCGAGCCGTAAAAGGGATTCTTATGAAGTCAAGGTTACACAAAACTGCCAGTTGTGTTTGTCTGCGTGAGCTCTCGTGAATTTGCATTTATTAATACGCGGCGCAGTGCTTAAGCGCAAAATTGGCATAAAATGACGCGGCAGATGTCGGTAAATCGTGCGCGTGTACTCAAGGCCAGACGAGTCTCAAGGCTTTTAGCGCGTTCATCGAGCACCTGTCAGAGCTGATGGGTGATACAGTCGACAGAATTTATCATCCTGAGCCGTATTTCGTCTTCAGAAGATACTGCACTCGCACAAATATTTCTTAAGCTGTCTTTGGAGTACGTTTGAAGGAAAATGGCGTTCGTATTCCACGTGCTGCGTTTTGAAAAGCAAAATACTTAAAGGAACAGCGTACACGCGTTAAAAATAATTTTCTTGATTATATTGTTTCTAGCGCACGGATGATGTCTGTCAAACAGTTGTTGTTGTGATATAGTATTCTGAAGCACATGGGTTTAAAGGACATTTCATCTTTTATTCTTGTTGAAAAGCGTTTTACATTTGCCATTTTCATGTCAGATTTGACCACCTCCACTTCTCACATATGGAACGTCACAGATGTAACCTTGAAAGAGAATGTCTAATGTACAACAAAGAGAGCATAAAAAAACCAAGAGAAACTGCACAATGAGAGCGTCCCCGCACACTAAACTGCACTGCATTCTCTGCGCGTATTTCATTTTACTCTTCAGTGCTTTCCCCGTGGCGGGTTTGGAACGGAGAGCGACCTGATAGCAAACTAGGTCAATGGCGAGCTTGCACCCCTTTTCACTCATGAAGTGAGAAGCAAATCAGATATTTCTCACCCTTGATGTTTCAGTGAAAGAGTTTGATGGCAGACGGGTGAGAGAAGTGACTTATGACTGTTGGTGTAGTGGCTTGTAAAAGAGTGAGAAATAAAAATTGATTTGCCGTTGTTTGACATGCGCTAATAGAGCTATAAAATTAATATGGAGAACACGGTTCGATTGTGTTATGAGACTTTTATGAGAAATGTTTCGTGATGACATGGCATGTTTGCAAATCTAACACAGGCTGAGATGTGGTTGAGATTTCTTTTGAAAGAGACCAATGACGTGACTGGGCTTTTATGTTAAAAGGCTTGAGGTTGATCTTCTGTAGCTCAGAAGATTTTGATCGCCTCACATTTTCCTCCAAAATTGCAACAACGAGATTGTTGAAACCCATGAATACTATAGAGGTGTGAAATGAATGTAGATTGAAGAGGTCAATAATCTGGTCAATTTGATGAGAAATGTTTGAGTTCGTATTGAGATCTTCAATTGGACTTTTGATTGCAGACTTGACAGATATGAGCTCGATTGTGAGACTTAATGGGAGACATAATGGAGACATATGTGAGATTTTTGGGTCTTTTGCTCAGGCGAAATATCTTAAATCTCGTAGGAATACTTGAGATTTCGAAGAGATCTCATCTGTGATGTTTCTGTCTTTTGGGTGCAATGGGTAATTTTGAGCTTGGTCACTTGAGTGATGGGAAACTTCCTTTCTAGTGTTTTTTTGTTGTTGTTGTTGTTGATTGTATACGGTTTGAGGAGACGTAGAGCGTGAGGTTTGGCAGGGGCTCAACACCCACCCTTGTCACCCCTGTCCACTCCACTGCACTGCAAAAAATTACTTTCTTACTAAGTATTGTTGTTTTGTTTTCCAGTACAAAGATTCTTGAATCATGATGCATAGTCTTGATGAGCAAAATGACATCAGAAAATAAGTCTTGTTTCAAAAAGAAATGAAATTTCAGAAAATTCGTGCTTAAAACAAGCAAAAAAAAATCTGCCGATAGGGTAAGAAAAATAATCTTTAATTTAGTGACTAAGAAAAATGTAAACCTTAATTCAAGATTTTTCTTACCCCATTGGCAGATTTATTGCATGTTTTTAGCACAAATTCCCTGAAATTTCATATTTTTTAAAAACAAGACTCATCAAGAAAATGCATCTTGTTTTCCAGTACATTCTTAAAACAAGACAACAATACTAAGTAAGAAAGTCATTTTTGGCAGCATGCACGTGTCTGGATTGAAACCTAGAAGCTCGGTTTAATAAAATTTCAGTTGATCTGCTGGCTGTATGATGGTGTGCTCCTAACAAAACCCTATGATAGGACCTTGTGACATAGTTTGTAGGGGCATCTACACGGTTTTGCTTCCTCAAACTGTTCTTTCAAATAAAATGCTCTGCAGAGTCCCTCCCTGTAAATTATAAATACCACCTGCCTCCAACCTGAAATAGCAAGCAGATGATGGTTTGGCAGTTTGTATTAAACATACAGCTGTAGGAAACTATAAGAATTGATTCCATTTCACTTTACCGTCATCACATTTGAATCCATGCTGTACATCCCATGCTTGTTATTGACAGTCCTGCATTTCTGTCCGGGCTGCCTTTTCCCCAGTCTTCACAAGTTTAGTTTGATTTAATTTAACAGAATACGCAACGCATCCTGATGTGCAGGTGATTCTTCATGTTGACAGTGACGATGAGAGTCGTGTATCACTGCCGTCCATGACAGATGTGAATTAGCAGCTTAAACAAGCCATTACAACATGCATGGAGCGTGTCAGAAAGGGTGTGTTGTATGTCATTTTCTGTCTGAGGGTGTCTGTCCATTACACAACTGGGCATTCATCACACGGGTTCTTCTGTCAAAGATGAACATTTATAATGAGTGTGTGTTATGCTCAGAAGTGCACTGTACTTACAGACCCCTGCAGGAATCAAACTGATTCATTTGAGGATGCTGATAAATCACAACATGCGCCTCTAGGGCACTACGACACCAATGTGAGAGGGATATTTATTTCACCTGCACTTCAGATGGGATTTTAACACAGACTTTACGAATAGTAAATCTTAATTCATGCATTTATTTTTGCTTCTCCATCCCCGAAACTTAAAATTGCAGGTGATTTGCGTACTTGTTTCTTACGCAGGTTGAAGTCAAATTATGTCAAACTGACATTTACCGTCTTATCAACTTTGGATTTTACAAAGACATTTTTATTCTGTAATTATTTTGACAAATCTCAGTGTGCAGGTGGTGCACAGAAGCAAAAACACTGATCGGAAAACCTCTCTCAATCTCTGCCTGTATCACATCCAAGAACGGTTCCCATCACGTTTTTTGGGGGCTTTTGGTGAATGAATACATTAGCTTTAAGGATATCTATAAACTTGTACACTCAAAAACATTGACAGCATTTTTATTTACAAGTTAAAACAAATCGATGATTTTTATGACATCATTCTGCACTTCGGCTTCTCATCAGATTCCAGGCTGTGCGGTAAACCAAACACTATTGGCTGTTTGGAAAGTGGGAGGGGCCACTCAATATGTCCCGCCCTGTCAACGCTTCCAACAAGTGCATTTCAGCGCACTTCCGTGAATCTCAAAATACTTTTCTTTGGTGAATTTAGATCAGAAGTTTCATTTCAAGTCTGCAGTAGATGAGTTGAGTTTGATTTAAAAATAACCAGATGCAAGCGGAAAAAAAGACTTGATGCCAACATTTGATCAGGAACACTTTTAGAAGTATCCGAGCGGACCGACAAACTTCGTCTCCACCACCAGCAGATCAAACCCACTCAGAGGTTTTACTCGTAGGCTTATGATAATCTGAGCTGCTGTTGAATTATAAATGGAGCAGAAGAAAGTTGATGTATGTGCAGCGTTTCCGACTGTGTTTCTTTGAAATCAAAAGCAGAGGCTTATGTGTGTGAATAAACTCATCAAGTGCAAAGTCTACACGAACCCTGACCGTCGTGTAGCTTGTCTTTTACAGCTTGTATTACAGACATGAATGATACGGTCATGTGGCTTATTGTGGGAAGGTGTGATATTATCTGTTTTAGGATTTGTATTTATAATTCTCACCTGGCGGATGATAAACCCGGCAGCAATCCCAAAGATTTATGTTGATTTACGGGTTGATTCTTTTAACTTTGGTTGGTGAAAACCCATCAAGAACCTTCAAGAGCATCGCTGACATATTTGTCTCAAAGTTATTCAGGTTTCAGCTGTTTAGCGCATTTAATGGCACATTAACGGCACGGGCAGTTTAATAATTAATATTTATCCATTGTGTAGCTTTATATGTGCCGCATAGCCGTGGGGATTGTGGGATTGAACAGATGGAAAAGCGTCTCTGAATCTTCGGTTCTGTTGCTCTCTTTTCCTCTAATAATGTCATTGCTTTTCATGCCAAAAATGTCACAGCTGCATGAAAAACAACAGCAAACAATGAATGCAAGCAGATGGAATAACAAAAATCCTTTCTCTTTGCGCACGCAATTAACGTTGATCGATTTAAAATGCTTGACGTTGCTTGAATTTCTCCTCAGTGTTTTATGCATGCTCAAATATCGTGCTGATGTATCTTGACACGTTTGCCCACCTTGTTAGATAATGTTGCTTTGAATTAATCTGATGCGTTTCATCATGCGTCATCATGTGCAACCGTGCTTCGCCCCGTCACTCTTGACAAGTTTCTTTAATAGTTTTGCGTTGTTAAGCAGAATAGCGTGAGGGTGATGAAGGATGCACGTTGGCCGAGCCATCAGGTGTGTTTACTTGAGATAAAAGAGCAGATGAGAGGGAATGTGTTTTATGTCTGACAGCATGTTGCTCGGGGAGTTTCAGTAGCTTCTGTGTGACTTTGGTAGAATGTATGTTTCTCCTGGGGGGCTTCGAGGGGATTGATGTGTTAACATTTTCTTAAATTAATTTTTGAAACCTACAGAGGATTTCTTATCTGCAAAACAAACAATGCTGTCCTCGCTCGCATTTTTAACCAACCGTTTTTGTCGGGCTGTCATTGAAATTTGATTTTGCCTGTTGTCAGGGTGTAATGCTTTAATAGACCGTCAGCATCTGTTGAGACTGAGAGGATGGAGCTTCATTTGTCACCGCATTAGCCCGTCATCGGCGTTCAGATAAGTCTCTTGTAAAAATGATGTTAAAAGTTGTGAAGAGGTTTTATCACAGCGCTGAGAGTCTGTATGATGAATTAACATCATTAGCCGGCGTCTTCTTCTACCGTCGCTCAGATTTCTTGTACAATTGTACAAGTGGAGACTTAGTTAGAGCCCTGAATCGCATCTGTCAGCATGATACAGGCTGCGTCTGCATCTACTGCGCAGTCTGCAGCCACGTGGGGCCGCCTGGGAATGAGAAGTGACCAATTATATTGATCATCGTCAGAAAGCATCTTCCCTCCTGTTTTCCTGAATACGCTGCGGTCTACCTACTAGAAAAAGCACATGCATGTTACCCTACGAGTCTATTTTCTCATTGCGAGTTGCAGCCTTCAGTTCTGAAGCGGGAAGAATATAATAAATCTATTGAATCAGATTAAATCATTCGATCATCAAAGAGATCATAAAAGAATCACTATTCTTGTCCCGGAGGGGCTGTTTTAAAAAAAAGACAAAAAGGCCATCATCACAGTAGGGCGTGTACTGCGTGAGGAACGCTGGCTTCTCAGATATGGAAATGAGATGCCGTTTCTTACAATTTCACTGAGACTTCAAAATGATGTTTCGGAGAGAAAATGATTGCCGCAATCCAGTTAGCTGACTGCAGCGAGCCGGGCCGACGTATTGACATGCTGTTGATGGCTTTCTGTATTTTATACGCACACAACTAATAAATGGGACGAGGATAATTATGTTCCAATATATATTCAATCCGCAGATCCCGGCGAAAGACTATTGCTGTAAAAGTAATAGGGGACGTTATTGTATTCCGCTGGGAATGTAAACAAGAACAGTAGGGCCTTGTAATATAAAGCTAGAGAAGTAATATACAGAATATTTCATACGCTATATCCTGATAAATAAATGAAGAAATTGGGGCTGAACAAAATGCACAAATATAGGCCTGTGGAGAGTAGACGGACTTGTTTTCAACGCTGTCCTAAAGTAAAAGCAACCCACATAAAAACACTGCAGTACACTTAAGTATTCGGCAAAGCAGTGGCGGCCGGCCAATAGAGGGCGCTAGGGCGCCGCCCCCCTTAAGCCACAAAAAAAAAAATTAAAACAATTAAAACAAAAATAGTAATAATAATGAGAAAAACATCAGTATGTCAATATTTGTGTGTTTTAAATATGGAATGCACCCAGTAATACATGTAAAATATGATACAAAATCATATTTGCAACCTTTCCTCTGCCTGTCTGACCGCTTCATCAGCTCTGGGGCGATAGAGAAAGCGCCCCAAGGAGGCGGGTCTATGTAGCAGTTAAGCCAATTGCTAATTTAAGATATGAATGTATGACGTAAAATTTAGCCAATCAGCGTTCTTAAATAGAATCCAAGAAGGGCGATCATTTTATCGCCCCAAGCCCTGATAAAATAAGGACTGGGCTCTAGGGGCGCCATTTTTACTAAACGACAATGGCGAGCGCGGACGTTACTCCTCCAAGACCCAACCCTAACTCGGTGAAATCTCTCCTCCAAGATCCGTTTGAGAGGAGAACTTTGTCGGAGAAAGTTCGGGTGAAAGAGCTGGGCCCAGATCAACCTGACCTCTCAATCAAACAGCAGGCTAGCGAAAAAGGGAAGCAGTATATGCGCGGCTTCTCCCGTAGCTTCACACACACACACACACTTTTCTTTGTATATAGTTGACCTTAGCATAAAAATCATTCAGTTATATATGGTACTCTAAAAAATGTTAATAGTGTGTTTGCTAATATTACTGTATATATGTTTTGTATCAATTAATTGTTGCAGTTCTGGAGCACATTAACAATTAGTTACATTTAGTTTGATCATAAAATACTTTATGCTATTCTTCCAGTCAAAGGTTTGAGTTCAGCCACTTGATATCCATTTCTATATTATACATCCTTTATACAGTGTAAGAATTCCTATAAACTTTATAATAATTTAATGTTATTGTCCACTTTCCACTCTGTTCTGACAGCATGCATATTGTGTTGCCTATTTACTACCAATGGCACCAACAGCCTTTCCAAAAGATGTTACTTATATGTAGAAATAGTCAATTGTTTACAAGTTCAGTTTAAATGCAAATAAAAGGCTTGTGTTTGTGCATCATGATGTTTATGTTTTTGTGTACGAATGCCTCAACTTTTTAATATTGGCATTAAATAATTACTGACTATTTCACTGAGCACTGCTGTCCTGCAGTTTGTGTTAAATTTTATTGCGATGGTTACGGAAACAAAAAAGTATGGCACAGCCCCACCGAGAATATTTTTCACCAGCCGCCACTGCGGCAAAGTTAAGTCAGACGAATTGAATTATGCCGTATTATTTACTGTAGTAAATCTTGTAGTAATTGTTACGCTTTATTGAAGTACAAACAGTTTTCTGTTGTATTAACTATAGTGATTTGATCAAGTCTAGTAAATGCTGTTGTGTACATAAAGTACCATACTTTACTATGGTAAACCCCTTTGGTAATGTATACTATAATACTGTAGTATTATCTATTGTATCTATTATAGTGTAGTAATGATTATAAGTAACTATACTATTTCTTATAAGAAAGTTAATTGTAGTTTACTGCTATTTTTGTAGTAATCTCTAAACTTTGTTCATGCATGCTAGAATATTATGTAGTATTAACTATTGATAAACTGTAGTACTTATTGTAGTGTACTTTAGTATTTACTTTTATAATTTGTAGTAAATTGTAGCACGCTGTGTTGTTTTGTAGTAGTCACTTAACTTTGTAAATGTATACTTTAGTATTCTGTAGTATTAAGTATTGTTCAAATCTAGTATATACTGTAGTATACTGTAATATTTACTATAGTAAAATTGTAGTGCACGTAGTATACCATAGTATTTTTACGTAATCACTACATGTTGTTAATGTATACTATAGTAGGCTTTTATTTGGTATTAACAAGTGTTCAACTCTAGTATACTGTAGTATACTTTAATAGCCTATTTACTATCCACCTTTTTCGTGATGCCCTTGCTCCCATTAGTTACCAAGATAGCTTGAAAGCTTTTAAATGGACGTTTCCCGTTGGATCTTTTATAAAATAACGCTGTATTGGAGACATCTAAATGCTTCAGTGTGACTTGTTCTCGCTTATTTTGTAGCCATACAGCTGCTTTGTTGTTAACAACGTACCTGTATTTATAGAGCTGCAATGCTGACTTGGCCGAACATACGCTGAAATAAATACATTACATAAAAAATACGTATAAAAAGTGTTTATTTCCTGTGTCATCTATAGTGAATTGATAATCTCTAATAAATACTGTATTATAGTTTATATTTACTCTGGTAAGGCTCAAAAAACACAGTAGTAGTTAAGAATTTTACTAAAGTTTACAATAGTACTTGGCTACGTATACTACGGTATTGTTTCATGTGGGAATGCACTGTTGGTTGCCAATGTGTTGCTATGCTGTTATCAATGTTTACTCAGGTTTCTAGCCAAGTACTGTAGTTTTTGGGGTATCTCAAGTCAAAGTTCTGTGATACTGCGGTCTCCTGCAACGCCCAAAACACAACCATACAGCCCTTTAGAGTAACAGCGAACCTCTTCTCAACAAACCAAATAAACGAACACTTCATTAACTCTATATCTGTGGCTAGAGAGACGTTGAACACAGTGCCTTGCTTATCCTTTTAATAAAAAAGAAATAAAGGCCTCAAAACTCTCCCACACATTAAGATCTCTAGAAACACTTCATCGTACATAAATTACATGACTTGACCGAGTCACAGACGGAGAAAAGTGGGTCAGATGTGTTTTATTTCGGGAGGTAAAGGCATTTTTAATAACATCAGCCAGGTTCTCGGGTGCTCCAGTTTCAAAGTGATGATGTGAGATGCTGTGATCACAACCGTGATGGCCGATCGCATGACTGTGAGGCTCCTCATATATCCAGATGGTTATTAAAGTCTATTTGAAATCAAAATTGACCCTGTTGACTTTATTTCCTGGTCTTGCTGTGATTTCATTGGTTATTCCAAAACAAAAATTGATGTATTTGTGATCTCCCATCAACAAATCTTGCTTTTTCATCTCCTTCAATGTCTAATATCTGTCTGTGTGTGTTTTCAGAGAGCTGTGATACTCAACTGGTGTCCGGTCTGCCTCAGTCGGCTTTTAGAAGTTCCTCGGAGTTGTCGAGCAGTCACGGGCCGGCCTACGCCAGACTCAACCGAAGAGACGGTAACCAAACACGCACCACATCAACTTCTGTTTAAACATTATAAGGTTTTATTATTAAACTGGAGATTTTGAACTTCTGGCCACTATTCAACGTCATCTTTGTGCCGACAGCGATGTTGTTAGTTGGTTTCTAGAGTAGTCTAAATGGTTGCCAAGGCGTCGCTATGGAGTTGTGCAAGTAACTGATGTCATTTGTGGTTGCTCATCTGTTTCAGTTCAGTTCCAATAAGAAAGAAAAATCACAGATGAGATCTCTTTAAATTCTCTTTAAAAGTATTTCTACTAGACATAAATGAGATCAAATGGAAACTTTTGCTCAAGTCTCATCTGCGTCTCGGATATTTCCCTTGAGAAAAAGACTCTACATTAATGTCTACATTAGAGTTTTTAGATGAGATGTAAACAATGTCTCAAACTGAACTATCAAAAATCAAGTAAATATTATTGAAGATCTCAATATAAACTCAAACATTTGTCATCAAATGTACACGAATCCAGATTATTATTCTACCTATACGATCTACATTGATTTTAAACCTTCATACTCTTCATGGGTTTCAACAATTGCCTCATTTGATTTTATTTATACTACACAACAACAAAAAAAGTTGACTACTTAAATCTTACACAACTGAGAACTGCGTCAAAACTCCTGAGCTATGAAAGAACATCTGGGGAGCAATGAAATACATGTAACATAGTCATGTGTTTAAAATACAATATTTGAGTAACTGAATTTCATTATAGTTACTTTAAAATGAGTGTTAATCAAATTACAGTTATATTTGAAAAGTATTTTAGATAACCAAAGGGATTACTTGGAATGAATCCCTTTGGTAATCCTAAACGCATCGTAAACCCCAGTTATGCGCATACGTTTAATACCCCTTGCCGAATATGCAAACTTTGAATTATTTTGTTAAAATAAGAGTGATCTGGGTAAGATTATTTAGTAATATCTTGAATAAGTGTGGTAGTTGTTTGTGAGTTTCTTGTTTTGAGACAGAGGAAAGCCAAGTCCTCTGTTTAATGATCCATTTGTTTTATTAACCTTCTTTGTATTCTAAAGTATTTAGACAAAATTACAAAACTTGTGCAAACTCACGAAAAAGGTTACAGATTACTTTTTAATCATGTATTTTGTAATCTGTAGTAAATTACATTTTAGTAAGTAAGTAACCTTCCCAGCCCTGTCTGATTCTCTCTCTCTCTCTCTCTCTCTCTCTCTCTCTCTCTCCCCCCCCCCCTTCTCTGTCTCTCTCTCTCTCCCCCCCCCCCTTCTCTGTCTCTCTCTGTCTCTCTCTGTCTCTCTCTGTCTCTCTCTGTCTCTCTCTGTCTCTCTCTCTCTCTCTCTCTCTCTCTCTCTCTCTCTCTCTCTCTCTCAGCCCGCCTCTCATTTCAAGCACCAATAGAGAGACTTAAAGAATGTCGATTTTCCCTTTTACAGGCTGTTGTTATGTAGCGTTATGGTGTTTAAGTGCAGAACGCGTCTGAACAGCATCTGACAGCATTAATGAGTGGAGTAGGAGGACGTCTAATCGTCTTTCCTCGTGGAAAATTGCCTTCAAAGGTGTGCACTTTTATTCCAAGCGCACACACAAACACAAACAAACAAGCGCATTCAGTGTATGAGGCTTTGGCCGGTCGCAGGATGAGTGCAGTGCACTTCAAAGCTTCAGGTCTCCGCTGTGATGCAGAGGCCGGTTCTGATGTTTCTGCTTAAAGGCCGTGGTGAAAGGATTCATCACCTCATGCTAACACCTGCCCGCTGGAGACCTGCATTAAACACAAACACACTCAAAAGCCTATTAAAGCTGTTAGACTTTGTGGATGAGATGGTTTATGGTAAGGGGTCTTGAAATGGATTGAGTGTTTCTGGGTTTGGTCTCTTCTTCACCTTCAGAAGACAGCTGCCCCAAAAAGTGCCTGAACTTTGGTCTACTTGCATCTCTCTCTCTCTCTCTCTCTCTCTCTCTCTCTCTCTCTCTTAAAGATTAAGATCTCTTAAAGATCTCTTTAAATTCTCTTTAAAAGTATTTCTACTAGACATAAATGAGATCAAATGGAAACTTTTGCTCAAGTCTCATCTGCGTCTCGAATATGTCCCTTGAGAAAAAGACCATGTGTAAAAGCATCCAAAATAAATAAAAACAATGTTATATTTTAGCATTTTCAAAGATATCAAGCGTTCTTCAGGTCTTGGCAAGGTTTTTAAACATAATTGAATTAGTTTCAACCTATTTTAAGCTCATTTTTGGCATTTTTTGACACAATTCTATGTATGTCTACGAAAGTAATTTCAAACATTTTAGTCAGGTGTTTCAAAACCAATATACACTACCAGTTTACAATATTCAGACACTTTCTGTTCATATATTTTCAATATTTTAGAATAATAATAAACTCGAAGAAGAATGAAGAAATAAAACAAATAGAATTATTAAATAACTAAATTTGCAAATTCATATTTTAGATTACTAAACTTACCTCAAGTTTATGAAAAACATTTCACTCGAGTGTCCAAAAACTTTTGAGCGGTAGTTTGTATATATATAAGTGTTATATAAGTTTTGAAACTAATATGTATACTCCTGAGAAATCTTGAACTTTTTATTTACCACCTAATTTTAACTTTAGCGCCACCAAGAAGCTTTACGACAATAGTTTGACCTTCAGTCCTAGCGGTGGTTTAAGATTTGTATTGATTTTCTGAAAACTCACTCAGTTCTGATAGAGCCGCAAACATCTTGGCATTTCATTTAGCCTGAAGTATTTAACGAAATAGACAAACATCACAGAATGTCTAGACTATGGAGTCAACAGGCCACACTCGCTTCATACCTCCGTTTCTGAAAGGATGTCTGCTGACTAGCTAGATCTTCCTGCTGCCATGTAACTTCACATTCTGAATCGAAATCGAAATGCAAAATTATCAATAAATTAATTTGAAAGTTTTTTACATGCTTTGTGCAACCCGGTCACTTCGTTTGTTCATCCTCATGTCATTCAGAACTTGTATATCACGCTTTCTTCCGTGACGGATAAAAGATGTTTTGAGAAGTGTTGTTCGTGCAATGAAAGTCAATAAAGAGTCGATGTTGTTTGCTCACCAACTTTCCTCAAAATATCTTCTTTTGTGTTCTGCGGAAGTCAAATTTGGAATGACCCGATAAATAAGAAGTCTGAACTATCTCTCACGACATTTGTTGTATTTGTCCTGTTGATATGCTTTCAATCAGCCGTCCAGCTTAAATGCTGTATTTCATTGCACAAACCTGCAGGGATATCAGCTCAAAGCCTCCGAATCACGGAATAAATAAGCAAAGGTTTAGCTTTAAGAAGGCCGCTCGTGCCAAATCTCCAAAGCCCACCGGCTCCGGCTGTGATGAGTGCTGGATTTCTCAGAAATCCCTCATTCCGTTTCTGTCATTACGGGTGCCATTAGCTGTCGCTTAAATCGTGGGCCGTCAGTCTATCAGCAGGTGTAATTGTTGCAGATAAATACACAGATATGAGCAGTGCACGGAGGGTTTAATGAGAATGTAAATTTCACTGTGTTTCTTGGGCTGGCTGCTGGCAGCGAGAGAGCCGTTTCAATTATATATTCTGTCTCCAGGGTGTGAAAAACGCACTTATGAGGACCTCAATTATATATTAAAGCGAAGAACTATAGAACAGCATTTGAAAGCAAGTCGTTCACTTATAATTAATGTCAGAAACACGGATGCGTGCGCGCTAGGAAAATTGAGCGGGTTTCATTTTGTAAAACAGCTAAATGATAATAAGTTTCTTACGAGTCTTTCACACGTCTTCAAGTCTTTAAATACTTTGGCATTTAGGTTTGCAAGCAACCTGAAAACAAATTAGATCCGTATGAAATTCTAATTGAATTGCTTTCAGATCAACTTTCAACTTGAATAGATGCTGCTAGTCATTTAATTTCATCTTTATTTCTGTCCTATGTTTTACTCGAGCTGAAGGTAAAATTAGGCAGGTGGAAGCTGTTAAGATCTATTTGTGTTCATTAAACTCAACACATCCGCTCAATGTTAGAATTGATGCTGCTATTTTAATCAACATTTCTGCTAAATTCATCGTGGTCGAAACTAGATTTTGTCCCGTGACTCTAGCAGATTGAGTCATGGTAAATAATAGATGAGGTTGGGGGTCTTAGATGGAGCTCGAGTCTTTGGAACATGTTGCTGAACTGGTTTCAGTGCCCTTTTTGGCAATCTTAAATCTTTGTAGATCAAGTTTACATCAATTTAAACAGTACTGTTAAAAGAATATCCAAAATAAACCTATTGTACTTTATCACAGACAAATCTACTGTATATGCAAAAATGTTTTGTAAAGTTGTTGAATTAAAATGTTGTTCCCTTGTTTTCCGTTCTTCATAGTCCGAAACAAAATCTCAGGTTTCCCATTGAATCTCATTATCTAGATCACTCCAAACGGTTTGTTGCAGGTCACTGATCAGCTAATTCGTCATTAAAGATGATTCTGTCCGTTTCCTGCAGATTTAATGTCTGGGTTTTATGTGCTGTAATATGATGAAATGATGGTCTAAATGGGCATCACGGCACCGGTCGGCCGTCCTCCTCCATGACCTTTGATTAACCTCAATCTCTGTGTTCATCTAGAGAAACGCTTCTGTCCACTGTACCCCAAGAAAAGTAAAAAAAAAGCTGAACAGAAATGGATCTTATTCACGATGAGGTTATTATATTTTAACGAAGTCCCTAAGAGAGGTCGCTAGGGTGGATAACTCTTTTAAAGAAAACGCACACGTCGTATATTAAAAGACGGATAGTGATATTCAACTGACGGGTTGGAAAATTTTATTTCCAAGAAGGTGTTTTAAGTCGGATGGTTCTCTTAAAATTGCTTAGAAAGAAATGAGAGATCTGTTTACATTTACATTTAGTCATTTAGCAGACGCTTTAATCCAAAGCGACTTACAAAGAGTTCGGGGAGCAATAAGCGACATGTCATAATCACATGATATTACATGCATGAAAGAGTGTGGAGGTGTAAATAAATTGTAGAGGACAAATCTGCTTTTCCGTCAAATTAATGAAAAATGTTTTTGTCCATATTGAGATCTTTAATAATATTGAGTTTTAAATGACAAATCTGAGTTTGTGACATTGTTGAGATCTATTTGCTCTCAATTTAATCTCATTGACGTCTTCGAGAAATCATTTAAATGTTAATGAGATGTCATCTCTCATTTATTTTTCTTATGTTTTCCTTAATTTTCTTTAAAAATGTTAATTTTGTATCTGAATCCCTGACGCGTAAGTTAGTTCACACAGATGTTACGATCAGCTCTTCATATAATCTTTCTCAAGATGTAATAATTTGCTCACCTTTTCCTCTCAGTTAATGTCACCAAGCATTCAATGTTTTCTCTGAGACACTTTCCATGATATTAAGAAAATACTTCTTTTCTGAAAGCACATTTACATTTAGATTCAGAGAGGGTTCCTGTGCGTATACAAGTTCTGCCCATCCACACATCTATTTTATTTTGCATAATGAGCAGAGGTCGATGCATATGCTCATTGCTTTTCTGTGGACATGTTTTTGCACACACTTTTAGCTCGGCTTTTCCCTGCTGTCCTAAATACTAAAATAGGCTCGTTATTCTACCGTAAAAGTTGACTATTTGTTATGTAAGCAGTGGCGGAGTATGCAGTTTCTATGTGGAACACAACAACACAAATACCCATGATCCAACGGGTCATACTATATGCTGTCAGCAGGTGTGATTCAAGCCTCTAATTCATCTCTCCAACGTCATTTTTGAAATATATAAGTACAAAGCTAATAAGATAATACGTTTTAGGAGTTCAAATTTAAACGAGAAAAACAACTGGAGACAGATGCTCCTCTTTAAAAAGACCCGGAAAGGTCATGTGAGATGCAGGAGGCATAAGCTAAACTGTTTGCTCTTTGTTGGTTCACTATTTGGGAGAAACATCTGTGATGATAAAGAGATCTCAATTGTATAATTAAACATCATTTTATTAAGAATAGTTTAGTAAAGTTGAAGTATACTTCATGTAGTAAGTATACTAATACCAATGTACTAGTAGTCTACTTGTAAGTGTAGTATTTAAGTACTACTTACGGCTAAATTGATCTTCTTTTTAGGTTATAAAAGAATACTTTTTAGCAAGTAAATAAACTTGGTTTAGTTCATACTTGTAGCACATTTTTTAGATTAGGACACTCGGTAAACTACTAGTATAGTGGTATTCCATGTATATATATATATATATATATATATATATACAAGAATAGGCCAAATCAACTTTTCTTTTCTGTAAGTAAAAGTATACTGTAAGACAGGTATACTTGATTTACGTGTAATTTGAAGTATATTTCTAAGAACAAAATCAGCAAATATACACTGTACTTCTTGTAAACTAAAGATCAAGGACGTATACTAACAGCACACTTGAATAAACATATTTATTTGTAAATGCTAGAGAGCATTGTGGGTGTCTTTTGATGGCATTGCTTTCTTCTCAGATATTTACATCAGATACATCCCAATTGATCTGAGCTATTTAACTTTTCTTTTGTAAACAGCTTTGGATAAGTGAACAAATGTAATGAGATTGTAATATGATGGCTAACAACCGTTGTTAAGGTATGACTGTATCTGTTTTCATTTCTTCAGACTTTCGGGTTAAACATCTGAGACACAATCGATACTTTGATGAAACATTACTCTTCTCAATCTGAACGATCAACAAACGGATCTCTGCGTCTTAAAACATTTTCTTCTCAAGAGTACCATCAGCGTCGAAAATATTTACATATCTCCTGTTAACTGCCCTGATTATGAGCAAGATAAGCCGGCCAGCTCAGGTCGGGTTTGCTTGTCCCCACCTGTCTGAAATCAGCGTCCATCTGGTGCCTGACTCATCACGCCGCCGCTATCAACCATCTCACTTTCTGTTCTGCCAACACAGGGCTGGCGTCCCGGGCAGGTGTCAGTCGTGTCCGCTCTTCACCTCAGCGTTAGGTAATTTTATCATGATTTACAGCGGAGAGGTATCATTTACGACTCGGTCTTATCTGATTTACCCCGCGCTGCTGAGCTGTAAGGTGGAACGTCCAAAGCATCTGCTGTTGAACCTGCTGTCACGTCGAGGTTATGAGGCGTTGAGTCGCATCTCTGAGTCTGTGGTCTCGCTCCTCCGGCTGCTTAAGAGGGATTCGACTGAGAATTTCGAGTTATTTGTGTCAGTATTTATGGGTCCGCTGTAAGCAGATGGACTGCTTGACGTTCTTGTGGGCTCAGAATATCAATGGTGTTTACAGTAAGAGCATTAGAGCAGAAAGCTTAAAGGTGCAGTTCGCCAAAATGAATATTGGGTCATGATTTACTTACTCTCCTGTTATTCTAAATCAGCAGATCTGAACCTCATGATTGTAAACAACAACATTTGAAGCCCTCCCCGGTTTCTACCCAATAACACAGAGACATATCTTGATCTGGTTTTACTTATTTGCGTATTTATTTATTGATGTATTCATTTTTTATATGTATTTTTATTAAATTATTAGAAATATTTATGTTATTGTTTGTATTATTAATAAAATATACATTTTCTTTATTATATCTCCTTTTCCTCCGTTTTATTGTTTTGATGTTGTCTGTTTGTCATTTTGTCTCTTTCTATGACATTTGTTATTTGTAAGTTGTTTGTTTGTCTTATCCAGGGTTGCCAGGTCCACGATTTTACTGCAGTGTTGAGCTGCATTTGAACTGTTGGGTTGTTGTTTTGTGGTGGAAAGATTTTGTATTGTCATTTTTATTTCATGTAATCTTTGCAGCTGGTTATTTATGTACACGGCCTTTGTTTATGATCACTTTTATATGGTCTTTAAACAAAATTGTGTGTAATGCATAAGAAGATTGGTAGGATACTTATTTTAAGGATGATAGAGAGTTTTGGTGTTTGGTTGGGTTGTTGGAGTAATTTTGTCAGGCAGATCTGGCAACCCTGGTCATAGCTTATTGTGATGCTTGTTTTGTCTTTATTTTAAATCGTACATCTCGAGTCAACATAAGAAGTCACCAGGCCCGGCTCCGAATATGAGATCAAAGGTGGGCCAGGTGATTTTCCAGGTGGGGGGTAACTTAATATATATTTTTTGCCACAAACTATTTACTATAAACAACTATTTACTGATCAGCTAATTCGGCAATCAGCAAACTATTTACAAAATAACTATTCTCACGTCTAGTATTAATATTGTACGTTTTATTTTTACATTCTTATGTATACATTTACTCTAAATATTTTTTACATTTAGATTTTTGAATTTAGAAGTCCATGTGTTGTACTTTCAGCTACGAATACTATTTTTCCCTCTCATGAAGCATTGTTTGGGGGAATGGTGTGAGAACGACCACCCGTCAGGTTATCCGCTAACATATGATGTAATGCGTGTAATAATTATTCATGTGTCATTAGCGGTTTGGGAAATAACATGCGCGGCTGGAACACCGATCCAGTAGCCAAGACTATTTCGACTCACCTCAGCTGATACGAAGCTGCTTTTTCACGGTCTTGTGCTTATTTGTGTTCGAGCTCTTTCTGAAGAGCTGTTTTGTCATCGCAGCGTTGAGCATTGTAGCCAACCGCGTGCAACTGATGGACAGTCAGATACTCACTGGTCCCTTTTCTGTATTAAGCTTTATTTAGCCTTGATGGCAGCTTGGCCTTCAGCGGCTTTTGTATAATTTTACATTAAAAGGTAAGGGAAACATTTGTTAATATCACATGAATAATATAGGCAATTTTTTTCTAAATTTCAGATTTCATAAATCACTAATCAAATATAGAATAGCTACTATTAGCTAACAATATTTTAGTGGATTCACTCTTGGTCGTCTCTCCCGAAAACTCTGCCATATTGAGTTACTACATGTTTAAATATGCATTAACAAGGAATTCATAATATTATGTTACTTGTTGCGTGAGAATCTAAATGGTTTTGTCCACATCATGTAGATGCCAGCAGGTGCAGTTTGGGGCATTTTGTCAAACTGTCAGGTACAGAATGAAATTAGTGCTGCTGTCGGGTGTTCTTTAATTACTGCGGGTTTGGGTTTATCAAACAGGACCTGTGCAGTACAGTCGCCCGCCAAGTCTGTTCACTGCAATGGAACAGTTTTTTCACAGCTAAGGCGGTTTATGGATCCTCTCTCTCAACGGCTGAGGACAGGGTGGGCAAAGCTTCTGATAAGGTGGGCAAAGGCCCCCCTGTCCCCCCCGTGGAGCCGGGGTTGGAAGTCACACTAGTTCTGTCGAGTAAATTAACAGAATTGAGGTTTTCTCGTAAACGTCTCATTGAAAAGCCCAATGCCAGGAGCGAGATGTGTTGTTCAAAGACACAAAGAGTATTTCACAAATAAAAAGATGAATAATACGCTAAATGGAGCTGTTAGACTAGAGGCAAATCCTTAACAGCATTTTTATTGTGAAACGTTTTATTTTATTTTCATTAAGATTCAGTGATAAATACGCACAATTTCGCATTGAAGCATGAAAAAAAATGGGAACAAAAATAGGATTCTAACATGGTGAGCTGACTACCTGCAGTAGACAACATATTGCTGTTGCATTTACAACCGTCATGCTCCTGAATACCAGAAGGTAGACCGTATAATTATGTTCTATTGTTTGGGTGTATGTGTCTGCACTTGCGAAGCGGGAAGCATCTTGTGTCTCTCATGCTCCAGTTCAGTCACTTTTAAAGGAGCGGTTCTCCCAAACATGAAGATTCCTTCATCATCTATTCACCCTAATGTCATTGACGATATTTTGAGTAACATTGATCTACTGTTCTTGATGGACCATCTCTCATGTCTTGCAGGTGCTGGTGGATGGTCTCCGCTGGACTCTAATAAGTATCAGTGGCTTGAAATCAACCTGGAACAGCGGACAGAGATCACGGCTATCTCCACGCAGGGGCGTTATGGGAGTTCTGACTGGGTCACACGTTACCTCCTCATGTTCAGCGACACGGACCACAACTGGAGACCGTACAGACAGGAGGACAGCATCGGGGTGAGTCAGAAAGCCAAACTGAATTGGCTTGTACATGTTTGTGTGTCGCTGGTGAAGAGACGCTATAAAGTTTAATAGAAGACAATACCCATTTAGCAGGTTTATGAGGCGTGAGAGCAACCAAACTACATTTCCCATTGTCTCTGGCAGCATGAGGGCGAATAAATAAGTAAACATTAACTAGCAATTAAAAATACTTGTACAGAATATATTAATCGTTATACATTTTAATTTCGGCATTTGCCTATACATTTTTAAAAGTTGTATTTCTGAAGGTCTTCAGAAGACCTTTGTTAAGACCACAGAGCCGTGTCAAGCAGTTTTTTGATGGATGGATGCACTTTTTGGAGCTTCGAAAAGTCATCACCCGTCGACTCCCATTGACACCATTTGGAAGCAAAATTATACATGACATTATAACTCTGACTACATTATTCTTCCAGAAGAAAACCATATTCAGTTAGGAAACCTTGACCAAGGAGAAATTTTGATTTGGCAGTGAAGTGACCCTTTAAATGACATTTTTCTGATGAACACACAGAATATTTGGACGAATGCTTGTAAGCAAACAGTTCTTGGACCCCGTGGACTACCAAAAAATTAGCAAATTTCCAACAAGTCGAACCTCTTGAACACGTCATGTCCTGATTAGGATTTTCTTGTAAGGACGAACTTCAAAGAAAGGCTTGAAGAGTCGACCCCTGCTGTCTTTACTGTGAGAGAAAGATGTTGAGAATTATCTCAAATCCTAGTGAAACTTGTGAATGCATCTCGCTGGAAAGAGTTTAAGCATCTTCTCTAAGCACTGCCGGGTTCAGCACAGGAGAAAAGTTGCTTCAGGATACGGTTAACCTCTCTTTATTTTAATGAGCTTGGTTTACAGACGGGTGTTAAGGGTGTGAAAAGGTTTTTATCATAATTGAGTCGCCCGTGGCCTCACTGTTTATTTCTGACACCTTGAATTACATTAAATGAGTCTTTGTTGGGGTCAGACGTTGCTGGTGTTTAAAGGAGTCTGTTTTCTTTATGGATTTTTAGGATGAGGGCTACTGAAACAGATCGCGAAGCCTAGTCACGATTTCAACTTTGGTCACGAGCGTTGGGTGATGGAGACGCAAGTGTCTTTGTTTTCTTCGCTCTTGTAAGCGTGAGAGCTCGTCGTCGGTAATGCCCGAGCATTTTGCAGGCCACTTTGGAGCAAATGAGATGCGCCTCCTCAGCGGGAAACAGAGAAATTTATTCGGCTTAACGTTCCACTCCAGCAGACGGCTGATCCCTTCAAAGGCTCCAGGAACGCTGGAATTACTTTCAGCTAAGAAAGTTCAAATTGCACACATTTCTGACAGATATAAGGACTAAATGAAAGTTGCTCTCTGAAAAATCATCCAAAATAACGCTTCTCATTTCCTCTGCTTGCTGGTAAAACGGCCGATCTGACCTTATGCTGTAGCTGGGCACTGGCGCGTGTTTTTTGTCGGGTAAACGCCGGCGCTATTGATTTCCTTTAATACAGCGAGGTGATAGAAGTGACGGGTGGCAGTATACATGCGAGTCGTGAATATGTCTTCTGTTCATTGACCCTCAGCGTTGTCGTATCGTGGAGGTCTCCACGCAGTCTCGCTTCATATTAAGTGGATTCTGAGTTATAGTCTCGTGTCCTACTGTATGTAAACACATCGGACCGAGTTCAGGATCAGAAATCAGCATCTTTATGAATTAACGGAATAATGAAACAAAAAAATGATGTTTGTTTTTTAGGCTTTTACAGGAAACTCTAATGCTGACAGTGTGGTGATGTACAAACTCCTGCATCCAGTAACTGCCCAGTATCTCAGATTATTACCGCTGGACTGGAATACAAACGGCAGGGTTGGTTTGAGATTGGAAGCATATGGATGCCAATACAGTAAGTCTGATTGACACATTTAAATATGAATGTTGTCCTTCTGAAACCTTGTTTATCCATATTTAGTGATTTAAATTATTATTATTAGTCACTCTTTATGTTTGTCGCTGCTGTGTTTTGCAATAAAAAGTATTAAAAAGTGCCCGTTAGCTTTGACAACAAACTATGTAATCTAAAAAGTACAGTGTTTTTCCATTTCCTGAAAAACAGCAAATTTGGACATCCGAGTTTTTGGAAGGACACGGACAATATGCTTATAGGATATTTAATGTTATGGAGTATTGGAAATTTGTACTTTACAGGGCTGAACAATATTGAAAAGAATTGAAAATGTTAACTTACTTAATGATGCAAAAAAAACCTTTACATTTGTAAAATCTAATTCAGTTGTATTAAAGGGGATGTGCAATGGTGTTTTTGTAAAATTTTGTCATTTTGTAAAAAACAAGTTGGACGTATGACTTAATATTTCTGTGATCGATACGCTCCCCCAGTGTTCGTATAGGTTTTGGAAAGTTGCGCACGTGCTTTAGTTCTGCCCCCCGCACGCGTCTTGTTTTCGGAAATAATCATACAGCTGTATCTTTCTTTTATATATCACATTCTTTATGAGTAACGAAAGCATGTTCTGAGGGTAAACAGCCATGTTGTACTCTTGCAGAACCATTTTAACAATGTAAACAAAATAATTTAACTACCAATGCTTAACTTTGTAAACCCAGAAAACATCGAGAAAATTCAAGTAAACACCTGAAATAGAGTAGAATTACTACTTTGTCTTTCTTCACATGACTTTTTGCCTAGTTTTACAATGAATCGGTTATTGCAAACCATTAGGAAATGCATCCAGCAATATGTTTGATGATTTTGATATATTCTTGCAGCCCCAGTACTTAAACTTTATATGTCAAGATCAAAGAAACATATGCGCTGCCCATTTTTATGACAAGAATAAGATGAATGCTTGTTGTGTTATAGTAGAAAACAAGATGCATTATAAATGTTATATCGTACATGTTTTTAATATTTAAAGTGTAGCATAGTATTGGGTAAGCGATTCTAAAGAAAGGAATGGCACCGAGTGACGTAACGTTGTGTAACGTTCTTGATGTCTTATATGCCAAATTGAAGTACATGTGAACGCGTTCGCTGCTGTTGGTTATTGCAGGCCGTCAGTTCAACCTGTCACCAATTCGCACATTGTGCCTAATGAAAACCTGAATGAAATACAAAATACACGTTCATTCTGATGTTCCACAATATGGTCTTTTTTCACAAAAAATCATCAAACGGTGCTTGTGGCATCTCGCCTGTTTTCGTATCTTATCGCTGCAGCGCAGAGCACCATGGGCCACCCTCCTTCAATCAAACACCAGCCCATGACGCTGATTTATGATTGGTCATACAAGAACGCCTGTGTGTGGCGGCTTTGTCCTGTGGCTCTTTTTTTAAGAGATGTATTGTCACTGAAATCACACTGGGCAGAATTGCAGAGGTTTTAGTCTGTCTGGAATCGTGAGCTGTCAGCAAAGGCTCGTGGGTATTTTAGCCGTAATGTGCACAGAGTTTATACCTCTCAAGTGAATTTAAAATTTTGAATTGTTTTCATGTTCAGAAATATGGCATGCCATTATTCAACGTTTTAGTTTAGTTTGTTCTTCTGGATGTGTTATTTATTGCACAGTTGAACCAGGTGCTGGCCAGTGTCAGACGGTTGCATCATTGTGTTGACCCAACAGATTTAAATTCTCTCTGCTCCACTTACAGCGAAAAAGTCACTGTGCCATATGTGAATACATTATAATGCCATTACACTTGCACAAATGCACTTTATTGCACAAATGTACTCTGTATTGCTTAAATGCTCTTGATATTGTACATATATACTTTACATTGCATCAGGATTTTTTATAGCACAAATGCATTTTAAATTCCACAAAAGCATTTTATATTGCACAAATTCCATCAGTATTGCACAAATGCACTTGGCATTGGAATGTACTTTATATTGCACAAAAGCATTTTCTATTGTACAGATGGACTCGGTATTGCACAAATGCATGTTATATTGCTTCAAATGTATTCAATACTGCACAAATGCACTCTGTATTGCACAAGTGCACTCGATATTGCACAAATGGACTTTATATTGCACAAATGTATTTTCTATACTGCACAAATGCACTTTATATAACACAAATGTTTTCGATATTGCACAAATGCATTTGATATTCTACAAAATAATTTTATATTGCACAAATGCATTCTGTGTTGCACAAATGCACTCGATATGGAACAAATGAACTTTATAATGCACAGATTTTCCTAACTCAGTCCGGTCAACCACATTTCTCCATTCTTTCCACAGGTATCGGTTTAGTAACAATAAAGTAACTTTGTATTAGCACCTATTGTATTATTGCTCCTGTATGACATATCGCTTATTGCTCCCTGAACTATCTGTAAATTTGCTAAATGCTAAATGACTGAATGTAAATGTAATTTGAATGCACTTAAAAATTGCACAAAAATGCACGCCGATCACACAATTATTTTCTTTTACAAATGTGCTCTGTATTGCACAAATGCACTTTATTTTGCACAACTGCAGTCTGCCTCACACGAATATGTTATATTATATATATATATATATATATATATATATATATATATATATATATATATATATATTTCGCTAATGCATTTAAAAACCTTTTCTTTACGACACTGAAATGAATTCTTATTTCAGTAATCCCAGTGCACCCTTTCATGTCATTTGAGATGTGGAGATGTGGAGATTTGAAAGTAATATCTATTAATGTAATGTCTGTGCCAGTAGCAGATGGAATTACAAAAATAACTGTTTGACCTGAATAATCAAATCTAAATAGACTCAGAGGGGATATTGCCGGTGCAGAAATGACCAGCAGTGTTCTAGGGTGTTGTGAGTTGGTCTTTATTCTGGACTCTAGATATGATGTGCTTCTAAAATAAACAGAACCATGTTATATAAACAGCAAAGTCATAACATTACCACACTGACTTTAAATGTGACTTCGGATGTTGTACCTCCTTCAGGTTTGATGAAGCATTTAGCATTTTAAAACGATCAGAGTTCTCTCTTTGAACCTATGAACCTTTGTTCATTGTTTTGTTGTGTGTTTACAGGGTCTGATGTGGCCGGTTTTGATGGCAGTGGTCAATTTCTCTTCAGACAGGATCCCAGCGCTGGTTCTACAGACAAAGACGTTTTAAAAATGAACTTCAAAACACTGCAGAGCTCTGGGATGTTGGTTCACATGGAAGGCTTCAGCGGACTCACGCTCACTGTTGAATTATTCAAAGGGAAACTTTTACTTCATCTCAGAAAAGGTACAAATACTATTTTATCTAAAGCGTTCACTTGAGATGCTTTGTGTTTATAAACGATACGATTCTTTGCAGCATTAAAGCTTTTTATTAACAGTACCCTGCTGATGAAACAGATCATACTTTAATCATATGAAAAAAATGTGTGTGATCTGGACATGTTTTTTTTCCAGATCTGAGATTTAAAAGAATGTTTTTCTGCTAGTTTCGTTCATTCTCTATTAGTGTTAATATGGCACATTAACATTAGATTATCTGTATCAATAATGCAGCAGGTGATGGAGGAAGGTTTGGCATTCGTGGTGTTCAGGTCTGGAATGAAGCGCCTGCAGGTGTCATTCAGAGAAAGGTCTGTCATGTGGACGTATGGCAACCCATTCTAGAATGCCATCTGCGAGCGCTGTGTCTGAGAGTCACTGCCAGCATCAAGGGGCAGAGATCTGCTTCCTCTCTCTTACCAAACACTGGAACAAATACAACTGTGTACAAATGTGACGACATGACACACTTTCAGAATCGGTTAAGAGAACAAATACTCATTTGGACACTTCGCTGTTTAGCTCATTGCTCGAATGAAATCCTTGACTCTGCTGACACATTATGCGGAGCTTACTTATGTTGGATGCATTGTGAGACGAAAATTAGAGGCTGACCAGATGTCCTAGAATGTCTTTTTACAACAGAATGAAAGTCTGAGCTCTGGGGAAGGAAACTTTAAACACACCTGAGGATAAAATAACTATTGCAACACATAGTGTTGTGTTTTTGAACCAAAACACTAACATCTATTATTTACACATTGTAAATAAAAATGAAAACACTGTAAAATGTACACACGGTGAGTATATTATAGAAAAGACAGACAGACAAACAGATAGAGAGATAGACATACAGACAGACATGTATGCAGACGTGCAGGCAGACAGATAGAAAGAAATAAAGACAGAAAGACATGCAGAGAAAGAGAGAGAGAGAGAGAGATAGACAGACATGTAGATATACGGACAGACAGATAGAGAGACAGTCAGATATGCCGGCAGACAGACAGTCAGATACACAGACAGATATGCAGTCAGACAGACAGACAGATATGCAGGCAGACAGACAGATATGCAGTTAAACAGACAGTCAGATACACAGACAGATATGCAGTCAGACAGACAGATATGCAGGCAGACACACAGATATGCAGGCAGACAGACAGACATGCAGGCAGACAGACAGTCAGATAGACAGACAGATATGCAGGCAGACAGACAGACAGTCAGATAGACAGACAGTTATGCAGGCAGACAGACAGACAGATATGCAGGCAGACAGACAGTCAGATAGACTGACAGATATGCAGGCAAACAGACAGTCAGATAGACAGACAGATATGCAGGCAGTCAGATAGACTGACAGATATGCAGGCAAACAGACAGTCAGATAGACAGACATATATGCAGGCAGACACACAGATATGCAGGCAGACACACAGATATGCAGGCAGACAGACAGTCAGATAGACAGACAGATATGCAGGTAGACAGACAGATATGCAGGCAGACAGACAGTCAGATAGACAGACAGATATGCAGGTAGACAGACAGACAGATATGCAGGCAGACAGACAGACACCGTCAGAGGGAATATTTCCTCATAAACATGACCCGTCTGCACTTTTCTAATCATATCGGTGCAGGTGAGAGGCGCAGTGCTTCCAGCTTTACATCGGGAATGTTGTATTTTTATAGAAAGTGAAGTCTGTGCAGTTTGTTAGGTCGGATAGTGGAAGTTTGAATGTCTTGCGTCTGTAAATCTCGATGTGGGTTCTCTGTGAGTTTTCCATCATAAAATAACTCAAGTCTAACTGCTGGTGTCTGCACCCGCTCTCCTCTCAGCTTTTACCGTAATTTCAAGCAAATGGAAGATGTCTGTCTTTCCTTATTAGAGGGGCTTTGAAAGTGCTGAAGCGAGCGTTGGCCTTGCTCTTATAATGGCTCGAGTGTGCCGGCCTGAGCTCATGATGGATCATTATTCTTCGTGTTTGGATGAGATTTACCTTCACACTTCAAAGTTGTTTAGCTTATTTGTTTTCTAAGAGATTAACATTTTGTTTGAGGGACTTGAATACAAATCACTTTTTATGCCAGAGGCTTAATAATACACCGACGGAGTTATTATGGTTGTAGTTTGGATGCTAAATACCGATGATTAAATGATGCTGACAAGCACCAGACATGTTTTGTGGAAAGGCTTTGCCTTTGTCTTCCTTTTGGTTCGAGATGAATGTGGCCCTTTTGCCGTTTGTTTCTAAAAGCATTGTGCCCGTACAAGCGTACCTTTCAGATTTATAAAACATGTTGAAAGGCAATTCTTGGATCTGCATCGTGTACATCTTGTTATATCTTTGGATCATGCGTGTCATGTTTAATCTACAAACCTTGAATAAATATATAGCACAAAGTTATTGAAGCAAAAAAAGACAAAATGTGTCACAAGTCTAATATTCTGAATGAGTCTGATGTGACAAATGGGTTTTTTATGTGACGCTGTTGTTATAACGTTCCAGCGCAATACAGAGACAGAGGTTAGACGCTGGCGTCTGTGCAGAAAATAAATAAACAAATAAACAGCGACATGAAGATTTATGCCCCATATCCCAAACAATTTTATTTTGCTTGTAGTTTACATTCATCAAGCTGTCTATTTATATTGTGCTTCACTGACACATTTTTTGCCTCAAACTTTTTTCTGCTTTTGGGATTTAAATATATATTGGTGTTGTGAACATATTGATGCTGGTTTTAATAATTCCATCAGTCCATGAGCCCAAGATAGCCGTAAATATAGATAACGAGTTTTTGAGACGTTTAAGACCGTTGTATTTATACAATTTATAATAAAAACACAGTTTAGAATTAAAAAGTAAATATCTGAGACACAGGAGACTTTCCATTTTGCTCAATTTAATCTTATTGATGTCTAGGAGAAATATTGAGATATCATCTGTGATCTTTCTTTCTTTTGATTATCGTAGCGAGCGCATTACGCTGATGCGCGGCTCTGACATCTTTTGTGACATACTGATGTAAAAGCGTAACAGCTTATTTTCAAAGCCTTAAAGACTTATTTATCAACACCTTCAAGTAGACAGGCGTCACAGCGCTCGCAGATAACAAACCTGTGAAATGAAGCGTAATGTGACTGACTGACAATTTTACTTACTGAATTTTTAGGCCGAGTTTATTTCGCCACTGCTGTGACACTCTAAATACACGAACTGCTGCTGTCAAAACATTGAAATGTGGTTTTATGTTGTTACATTAACAAATGTTTTATGAATATGTTGCAGAAGCTGATGCTGATGCGGTGACAGCAAAAAAACATTGATGTTTTTGTTTTCATGGACCGAGAATGATACGATGACGCTAACTATATAATCATGCACACCAATGGACAATAACATCATTTTTTTAATCTTGTGCTGCCTTTTGGCTTTTGAAATGCGTCAGTTCTTTACATTGAAAGGGATTGTGATTGTCCGTCAATGTTTTATCATTCATCAGCTGGAATAAAATCGCTCTGAAAGTGATCCAAATCGTAGCATTCCTCTGTTATGTTACAGTTGTGATTTTTATAAAATGAGAATAATTTATACACAGGGTTCTCAAGTCTGACGCATTGGCCGTGAGACACACTCAATTCAACCAGTTCACACGCTCACACGCCACACCGTGTATTTCTCACGCCAAAAAGGCAATGCCGACCAAGTTGTCCTGCAAGCTTTATATGTAACGTTGTATACGAGGCGCAGACACACAAAGTGAAGTTTCCTGCCGCCAGCACGTATCTCGGCCAGATTGCGTTTGTTACTAGGCAACATAGATGCGCGAACACACGGAAGTTGATGGAACATTCTCGGCCTCTGTACGTTCTTTACTAGGTAACCAACAATATCGCGCGAACACACATCGTGATGGAGAAGGTGATTTGGAAGAAAGCTCTATTAACATTTAATATATAGCCCATCGTATACATATTGATGCAGTCAAAACATTATCTGAAAACTAAGTGGAATGTTAAAGGATATGGGAAGGAAAGAAGATGTATTTCTTCATTTTATTATGTACTGTATTAATAGTCTTTCTATTTCCATTAATAATGCTACATGTAAAGCAGAGTGCTCTGGGTAATATTTTATATAAATCAATGATACATTACATTACATTAATCATTGCGTTTTATTTTTCAAAGATGTCAGGGAAAAAGCAAAACAATATTTTTTCAGATTTACCAATTGTTATCATTTCAATTTGTGCTAGGTAATTATGAACAATGTGTAAAATTGGGGGGGGGGCGGGGCTCCATTAGGGCTCCTCCCCTAACCGCATGTGATCTCACTCCAAGCTTTTGATAAAACTTTTTCATGTCTTTCATGATAACACTTTAAAAACACTTTAAAAATTGAATTGTTCATTCATGACATTGTTTGAATTATTTTGTTGTGGATTAAAAATGAAATACATAGCTATAAACAAACCAGCAGCAAACAAACTTGAGACTTGACGTTGACCTAACCTCAGAAACGTTCACATTTCTCGTTCTTATTTTATCTTCACGTTTCTTATTTTAGAGTATCATGCTCGAGATTATGTTTTATTAACAAAGTTCGGGAGGAACCTAAGCATATAAATCAGCCCGATGTTCCATCAGCAGCAATCACCTATTAGCCGAGCACGCAATCTCTACTTAATTATCTAGGCTGGTTCACCATCAGCAATCACCGTATCTACCCTATCAGCTCCAGCAAGCTCTATCATAAATAGACAAACAGTCTTACCTGTTGCATCTTGCCAGATAAGCACCCCTCCTCCACCCCAGCGCCTCTCATTTTCTCTAAGTCCTGCAGGACCCTCGGGGGGGGGTGTGTTCGGGGCTCGAGCCGGTTCCGAGCCCGGAGCACTTGCTCTGAGCAGGGTAGAGTGCTCCGGGTTCGGATAGATCCGGCGAGCTCGGAGCCCACTCCCTGTACAACACGCCAAATACGCATAACCTGCATTCCTATGCTTTACCATCTATCCCAACAAGGAGCTGTTTATCTGCGAGGGCGAACTCGTGAAGTGTATTGTGGGGTGACGCCGGCGTATAGAAAGCCTTTGACGGCGTTCAAGATCATCTGACAAAATGAAATTCTTCATACAAATTAAAACCTATAAACGTCTGTTTCTGATAGAACTCAACTGTGGTGGATTGGTATGGTTTTGTCAACTATTGATTTGCAATATAATAATGCAAAATCATTATCAAAGTTAGGTTTTACAAACTAGTGAACAGATGGCTGAAAACTAGCTTTCATTTGTTCACTGTCGGGGTCACACAGAGGCTAGTGTTGTCATATATAATGTTTTTTGTGGTTGACGTGCACATAACATTAATCAAAACAACACTTCAAAGACTAAAATGAGAATCACTCTCATACGAGCGAACACCGGAGGTCAAAACCGAAAGTTTACGGGCTATTTTTTATTCCCGTGTTTCGCATACTTTCCAAAGGCAACGAGGAATGAAATATTGAGCAGCTGACCACTAAATTTTAAATAACATCACAGCATAAGGCAGGAATGAGGAAAAGAGAGACACTCACGGACATATAAATGAAGCAGAGCGTGTTTGTATTCAGCAGGGCCAGAGACTGACCAACAGTGACCCCACCTGTCAGACGTCAGCGTCATTTTGATTAATAATTGATAAATATGGATTGTGTCCTTTGTATGTTTCTTATGAGTCTCACTGAGCTCCACTCATGCACACGTACACAAGCGTTTCATCATTCGGTGACATGATTCACAATGAAAGTTTCACATATCAGTGTTCGAGTGCAGGAAATCACAGTCATCTGAAAAGACACATTTCATCTTTCTGATAGCAGACTGATTGTCTTTTTCTTAAATGACATATCATATGTTATGGAACATTGTGTAATTGTCTGGTATTTGCTGTTTCATATCTTCTGTGAACAGATAAAAAATCTCATTTACAGTGATCTCTCTCTCTGTGTCTCTGAAAGGACTGTGACTATTACTTTTTTTCATATAGAGGTTATTGTCACGCTGTTATGTCACTGAACGGGCTGTGATTATTTAGTTTTCAGGCAGAGGTTATTTTCACGCTGTGATGTCACTGAACGGGCTGTGATTATTTTGTTTTCAGGCAGAGGTTATTGTCACGCTGTGATGTCACTGAACGGGCTGTGATTATTTAGTTTTCAGGCAGAGGTTATTTTCACGCTGTGATGTCACTGAACGGGCTGTGATTATTTTGTTTTCAGGCAGAGGTTATTTTCACGCTGTGATGTCACTGAACGGGCTGTGATTATTTTGTTTTCAGGCAGAGGTTATTGTCACGCTGTTATGTCACTGAACGGGCTGTGATTATTTTGTTTTCAGGCAGAGGTTATTTTCACGCTGTGATGTCACTGAACGGGCTGTGATTATTTTGTTTTCAGGCAGAGGTTATTGTCACGCTGTGATGTCACTGAACAGGCTGTGATTATTTTGTTTTCAGGCAGAGGTTATTTTCACGCTGTGATGTCACTGAACGGGCTGTGATTATTTTGTTTTCAGGCAGAGGTTATTTTCACGCTGTGATGTCACTGAACGGGCTGTGATTATTTTGTTTTCAGGCAGAGGTTATTGTCACGCTGTGATGTCACTGAACAGGCTGTGATTATTTTGTTTTCAGGCAGAGGTTATTGTCACGCTGTGATGTCACTGAACAGGCTGTGATTATTTTGTTTTCAGGCAGAGGTTATTGTCACGCTGTGATGTCACTGAACAGGCTGTGGTTATTTTGTTTTCAGGCAGAGGTTATTTTCAAGCTGTGATGTCACTGAACGGGCTGTGATTATTTTGTTTTCAGGCAGAGGTTATTGTCACGCTGTGATGTCACTGAACGGGCTGTGATTATTTTGTTTTCAGGCAGAGGTTATTTTCACGCTGTGATGTCACTGAACGGGCTGTGATTATTTAGTTTTCAGGCAGAGGTTATTTTCACGCTGTGATGTCACTGAACGGGCTGTGATTATTTTGTTTTCAGGCAGAGGTTATTTTCACGCTGTGATGTCACTGAACAGGCTGTGATTATTTTGTTTTCAGGCAGAGGTTATTTTCACGCTGTGATGTCACTGAACAGGCTGTGATTATTTTGTTTTCAGGCAGAGGTTATTTTCACGCTGTGATTTCACTGAACAGGCTGTGATTATTTTGTTTTTAGGCAGAGGTTATTGTCACGCTGTGATGTCACTGAACGGGCTGTGATTATTTTGTTTTCAGGCAGAGGTTATTGTCACGCTGTGATGTCACTGAACGGGCTGTGATTATTTTGTTTTCAGGCAGAGGTTATTTTCACGCTGTGATGTCACTGAACGGGCTGTGATTATTTTGTTTTCAGGCAGAGGTTATTGTCACGCTGTGATGTCACTGAACGGGCTGTGATTATTTAGTTTTCAGTCAGAGGTTATTTTCACGCTGTGATGTCACTGAACGGGCTGTGATTATTTTGTTTTCAGGCAGAGGTTATTTTCACGCTGTGATGTCACTGAACAGGCTGTGATTATTTTGTTTTCAGGCAGAGGTTATTGTCACGCTGTGATGTCACTGAACAGGCTGTGATTATTTTGTTTTCAGGCAGAGGTTATTGTCACGCTGTGATGTCACTGAACAGGCTGTGATTATTTTGTTTTCAGGCAGAGGTTATTGTCACGCTGTGATGTCACTGAACGGGCTGTGATTATTTTGTTTTCAGGCAGAGGTGATTTTCACGCTGTGATGTCATTGGGCAGCCTGCTTGACGATCAGCACTGGCACCACGTCACCATCGAGCGTGTTCGTGCACTTGTGAACTTCACCGTGGACAAAAATACACATCAGATTCAGCTGCCCGAACACTTGGGTCATTATGAAATTAAAGAGGTGAGCTCTTACAACCCTTCTGGGGTAAAAACAAATGGTTTCCATTTCGTAAAAATGCCATTATGAAGCGTTAGCTTTTTCCATTAAAACCGTTAGAAAATACTTTTTGGGCAAAATTCCACCAGCAGAAATACATGGAGACACCAATATAGTTTCCATTATAATCAATACTATTGTGATACAATTCCCACATTTTCTGTTGTGTTTAGGGGCAAAGTTCTAGTTTTTATCATTTAAATACATTGGAATTCTTTAGCAAGTTGTTTACATTATGTACAGGAGGATGATTTTAATGTTTATAATAGTAAAAAATACCTTAGCTGGGTATTTACTGTGAGTCACATTTATTTCCTTTTAAATGTGTATTATTTGTGTCTTAAACTTGTGTAAACCGACCGTCTAGTTATGATTTGGCCGCATTAGACATCATTTTAGTTTTTTACAGCTTGAGGGACTGAAGCTGTTCTTTTGTTTGTGTGTACAATCTGTCAACAAAGCATAAGGGAATGTTCCGGGTTCAATACAAGTTACAATCAATTTATTTTTGTGAAGATCAGCTGTATACCACAGATGCTGCTGATTGAGGTCAAGTTATATCAAGTCCCTAGCGAATGGTTTAATTTTGGCATCAAGAGATGGAAATCTGACATGAATGTGTTGTTATTTCACAAGATCAGTTTTGGTGGCACGTCGGGCACTGGACTTCAAAAATCTCGCTCCAAAAGAAACTTCCACGGATGCCTGGAAAACGTCCTCTACAATGAAATGAACATGATCGATCGGGCCAAAGAAAAGCAAGTCACTGTCACAGTAAGCACAATTTGTGTCAATGCAATAATTGAACTAAAGGCTCTTTGATTACTGTAATTTGGCTTGCTTGCAATTGTTGTTGTCTGCCTGTAATTGTCATCTGCCGATAATGAGCGCTGTGTATTTCTTTAAGCTCCGCTGTGTTCTCGTCCATTATAGAGTCTTTTTCTTTTTTTATTGCCGTTGTCTTGGGTATTTGTGGGTTAAACCAATTACCAACCCATTTAATTCATTACCTTAATAGCCATGACAGTAGTATGGGGTTAATAGCCAGAAAGGCAAATGAATAATTGAACAGGATAAACGTCAAGGCTGTGTCAATTTACTCGAACAAATATATTTGTATTATACACTTTAGCATTATTTAGCTTTATATATTATTTATTTATAGGGTAACGTCAGCTTTACATGCACGGAATCCATCGCCGTGCCCGTGACCTTTGGAAATGCTAGAAGTTTTCTGAGTCTGCCGTGGATCTCCAGTGGAGAGAGTATGACGGTCAGCCTGCAGTTCAGAACGTGGGACAAAGCCGGTCTGCTGATGACCTTTGACCTCCAGCAACACGCAGGAACGCTGTGGCTTTTTCTGAGCGAGGCGAGAATCCGACTGCAGATCCATAAGATTGCGAGGATCTTGGTGGACATCACAGCAGGTTTAACATTTGCTCTCACAAATGATTTCTGGTTCATTTATCACACTTGGAATAGAAGGGCAAGTTTCAGCGCATTGCATTGTGGGATACACTCAATTTTGAAGGCATGCTCTGCATAAAGTGTCTTGCATGTTCTGAAATACTAGTTTTTGATTTGATTAAAACACTTTTATTGTGACTTTTTTATCTAGTTTTGTGTAAAAAAGAATCACGTACAGTGTTTACTGGTCCACTATTGTATTTTCGTCAAGGAGATTTTACACAAATTTACACAAAAGATTAAAATCTTTTATTCACCCATCCTCATGCCATTCCAAACCTGTATGACTTTCTTTGCAGAACACAAAATAAGTTATTTTGAAGAATGTTGATAACCAAACAACATTGGACACCATTGACTTCCATTATTGTACCCAAAACCACTGAAACATTTTTCTAAATATCTTCTTTTGTGTTCCACAGAAGAAAGAGTTGCATACATAGTTTAAACAGCATGTAGGTGAATAAATGATGTAAGAATTTTTATTCTTGGGTGTACTATCCCTTTAACATCTGTTATTTCGTCCAGGTTCTCATTTAAACGACGGTCAGTGGCATGCGGTTGAACTGAACTCCCGGCGAGGACGTCTCACGATCACCCTCGACAAATCCGACAGCTCTACAACCTCCACTTTACTTCCTGCCGTACCCGACGGCCAGATATTCTTCGGAGGTAAAACTTCAACTTGCGTCACCTGCTTACAACAGCAACAGAAGCCTGGTGTAATTTCCCTCCGCGCGAGCTGAATCCTTCACGTTAATCAATCCATCTTGTCGCTCAACACGCCTCCCGCTGAGAAAAGTAGATTCGTTTACCTTTCAAGCTGTTTGGGACCGAATTGATCTCTAAGTCAAGAAATACTGTGGCTTAATTGCCATAAGCTCAGTAACTGGAGAGCGCCGCGTAACTCGGTCTCTGCGCGCACGCTGGGGAGCTGCTTAAAGCGTAGCTGCAAGCGCTGGTCTCTCGTCGTCTGCAGCGTTTTTGCCTCGGGTTGGAGAAGATCGCGTGTCGCATAGCAATCTTAAGTGCGTTTAGCATGTACTGTATAATGAGATTAGCAAATATGTTGGTTTAAAAAGTAATAAAAGTACAAGGAGTATCAACAAAGAGCAAAGAAATCTGATATGAACTGTACATCTTAAAGTGTTTCTGTCTAAACATACTGTATGTTGTGTGATATAGGATGTCCGAGCACAGAAGATCACAGCGCCACCTGCAGGAACCCCTTCAATGTGTTTCAGGGCTGTCTGCGTCTCATTCACCTAGACAACAGTTTAGTGGATCTTATCAAAGTACAACAGATGCTTTTTGGGAATTACAGCGATGTACAAATGGATATGTGTGGAATCGTGGACAGGTGAGCATCTATGTCATTTTATTTTAATGTCAGCTAAACATTTTTTATGATGAATAAGTCAGAGAAATCATTTTAATACATCAATTGAAATTGAAGATATACCGATATATCGGGCAATAATCGGTATCGGTCGATAAAAGCACATGTTTTTATTTTCGGCTATCGGCTGATAGTTGAAAAACAGACAATAATCAGGGCCGATATATCCTGTCAATCAAGAGAGGACAGGAAAATGCAATACATATTGTTCCGTATATAAAAAAAGGCAAGAAACATCATCAGTTTGATCATTTGTCATTATATGAATTGATAACGTTTAGAAAGTTACGAAATATTGAATCTTCGGTATCGGCAGATATTGAAATGGTTAAAAGCACACATATACATGCACACGATGCGGTACGCTAAAGTTAATTGTTTTTCTGTTTGTTGCTCTTTGCTTCATGTCAGAAAAGATTTGGGTTCATCAGGTGTGATGGAGAAGTTGGTTTATTTTTCCTTCAACCTAAAGAAATCTTTTCAGTCTGCTTTGTTTGTGACGGTACAATTTCTATTGATAAAAGCGAGTTTTGTGATAAAAGCAGGACAGGACTCGCGTCTCCAGTGAAATGTTGTTTTTGAAAGCGACTTTTGATTCAGCCGTGAATGTCGTATTTCACTTTTCTTTTCATTTGTTTGGTCTTGTTGTTTGTTTAAAAGTTGATTTTTTTTTAAGGTATCAAATTAGGATAACACTATCCCACAATGCAATGCACTCAACCTGACCCTTTATTCATTCATACATTTCTGTAGTGCTTTTCACAGGTGTCCATTGTTGCAAAGTAGCTGTAAAGAAAATGTACAGGGAAACAAACAGCCGTGACATAAGAAAAAAGAATAATAAAAGTTTTCTTTTTGTAAAACTGATTGATGCGGGACCGTAAAGAACAGTGCCGTGTGATGTGGTACTCTTTTAGTGTTTTGCTGAGTAAGGTTTTATTGTAAAGGTGAATAATGGGCAGAGAGAAATTCTGCATTGTCAACACCTGTGAGCTGTCATTTCTCCTCACAGTTTACACATTTATAGCTTTTGTTGTGCTCCGTGAGGAGTGACACATGGAGCCGAAGGTCTTTCCAGGGAAGTGTGAATGTGACCGAGTTTTTATTTATAAGTGTTTCATTTTGTGATTGATCTCTATTGTTGAATTGTTTAAATGCTTTCAGTTTTTGAAAGCAAATGCGTCAGTGGTGCCGCCATATTGGGGGGGGCAAAACTGGCACGTAAACCCTCTCAATTGAACAGGAGAGGAACGTTTTTCTGCAGAAGCATTTCCAAATGGATCGCAGCACTTGCTTGCGCATTCAGTGTCATTGCAGAAAACCGTGTAAACCAATGAACACGTTACATTTTAAATCATAGTAATAAACGGTTTTTAAGTTTAAAGCGCCGAAAACAGCGAAGAGACCTTCCCCAAATGACATCTTCCCCAAATGACATCCACATAGCCTACTGTGATAGCTGGAGTCGAAAAGCTGAGTAGCGAATGGACGGGTCGCCCACTTTGTGATCAATATTCCCAACGAGTTATTACAGAAATAATTGATTAAAGTATTGTTTTTGTCCCCATCCATTTTCAAATGTTTCGCCACTGCCCGTGCCCGCAGCCACGCATCTCATTCTGTTACGTTAACGCAAAAAATCAACCTGAAAGATTCCAGAAAAAAAACTGAAAGAAATAATGTGCTGTCCTCCCATGAGCATGCGTTTACCAGCATTGAATCAGGAACATTACCTCACTTCCTGTTGTGTCGTTCATGTGGAGCTGCATCATTATTCCAGTAAATGTAACATTGTGTCATTTTGACTCGCACTGTTAATGTCAAATGTCCCGTTGAGTAGTGCAGCGTTTATTTCCTCACACTTCTCAATTCAACCTCCATACGGAAGGTTTATTCTAATTTTTCGATTGTTATTTTGTTTTATTCGTTTTATTAACCAGCGGGGTAAAACACAGTCTTTGGTGGCAGCTTACTGTACATTTAGGGTCTGAACAGAGAAAGATATTCGGAAGAATTACCAAACAAATCTTGCCCCCCATTGACTCCCATAGTTTGAAACGCAACGCAACACAACACTTCTTTTGTAGAATGTATGACAGCAAACGGTTCTGGGCACTTTTGACTACCATTTAATTTTTTCCTACTACGGGAGTCAATGGGGGACAAAATCTGTTTGGTTATAAGCATTCTTCCAAATATCTTTCTCTGTGTTCATCAGAACAAAGACAGTAGAAAAGCCTAGCAGTTAACCTTGCCGCTGCATGTTTGCATGTCCTGCGTCTCGCCTCTCTCTCTTGTTGTTTCTGCTGATGAGGTCACTACAGGTCACGCCGTTGGCCCGTGTTCTGTCTGTCCTGATTTCCGGCGGTTGACCTCTGATCTCAGGGCTGCAGGTGTGAGTCTGTCTCCCATCAACTTGTGTCCGCCGAAGAAACACATCAAAGAAATGACATGCCAATTCTCCTCTCACCTGCTGCACTTGTCTTTCAGGAAGGGCCTTTAGCACCGCAGGCTGTCATTGGTTGTTTCCCTGGTGATTAGGGTCACGATGAGATGACCTTTGATTGCCATCGGGGCGAGTTGAGTGTCGGTGAAGGGCAGCATGGGGCACGTGCGTCTCGACGCTGTCAGGCCGCTGCGCAAGTCGTGTTTTGCTCGCTTCTTTCTCTCTTTCAAATTCCACTTGACTAGATTCATTTCCCATTCAGTCGGGCTGAAGAAGGGATTCTTTTGTTTTGTTGCGCATCTTACGTCAAATTTGCATTAATACCACATATCTTATCATTTTCTGAATTCTAAAAAATGTCCTTTTGTCTATACAAGTTTTTCTCACATCTCTACTTTTAAAATGTGTTTTGGTTGAGCTGCTTTGCAACAATGCAGAACTGTGAAAAGCGCAGTAATAAAAATGAACGTACGCCGGTGGGCCGGAGTTAACTTTTGTTACGTGTTTGTTTATAGTATAAACATTTCTTTTATATTTAATTTCTATTAGTATTCATTTTTATTTTATTGTAAATTATTTGTAATTATTGTATATAATTCATTTGTATTCAATTAAAACTACCCAACACTTTTCTGAGGAAGTTTAGTCCACATTATGTTTTTTTACATGTTGTTTACATGTATGTTGTTGCTGCTGAAACCATCTATAATATAATATTTAATATAAGAATAAATGTAGATATTGTACATACTGTATCAACATCTATGAATGCAATGTGGCTTTGTAACTTCTTTTTATGTGTAATTCATTACACGAGTCATTCAGGTAGAACAGGGTTTTTCATTTAAAAGTGTGAAATATTGGCTACTCCACATAAACGCATGAAATCGTTGCATTATCAGCATAGCATGAGGTGATATTATAGTAAACTCTCTTCTGCTTTAGTCCCAGCGGAGCAAATCTTGCTGAGCAAGTTACATACATTACTGTCACCATATTTGCCTCTGGGTATCTTACTAACACGCGCACGTATGTGAGAAAACTCTATAGCCCTCTTGACTATTGTGATGTGTTATATGCTGCATGTGAACAATACGAGCACGCGGCAAGTTACAGGTTTTCACACTTGCGTAGATTAAGGTCCATTGTGCATAGTTTTTCTTCTGTGAGATCAGGTTTTCCTCTCCTTAATTTTCCTAAATAAAAAGGCCAAAAATTACTTTATGGGAAGATTATGGTCGAGAATAAAAAAAAGTATGTAAAACTAAATTTCTGTTTGGTGTAAGAAGCTTTTGCTGACACAAGTGAATTTAAAAGACAAAGCGCCATAGGTGTAGTCCGTTTGGTTTAACAGAGCTAAAAATTTTAAAAGCCCGACCCGTGCATCTTTTCTTCATGTGTGTTTGCTGGTCCGTCTCGGTGTAAGAACTTTATTAGTGGTGGCAGATTACAGAAGAACAGACGTGTCCGACCGAGCCGCGAGTCTGTGTGAAGTGGACCGCTACCCGCGAGGGTCTGAACGGCACCGATGGGGTCCGAGCCAACAGCGAGACACCGCTCTCAGTATTCCATCCGCCACGGAGAACCAAAAATGTGGTTTCTTTTTCAATCTTGCTTTGAAGTGTCCTTGAGACCAGTTTAAAGAAACTGTGCACTTGATCCTGTTCAGATTATAAAGCGTGAAACCGGAGCCGAGCATGCACTGAAAGCGCATCTGCAGGTTTGATGCAAAGGGTACAAAGAGAAGCGTGTGAACTGATCCTGTTTAGACCGTCGTTTTGACCACAAATGGGAACGCGGTGAAAGATACGCGGTGAAATAATGTGTTAGGATTCCTGTGAGGGTCGCGGAGGCTGAGAATGAGTTGGGCTCAGATGGGGACATTGTGACATGAGTAGAAAAGCTTCGCCGGACAAAAAGCTTCGGAGCACAGAAAGCGGCAGCGATGTGCTGGTCAAAGTCACTTTTGTTACCTTGGTTTACTTTTTACAAAGTGTCTTGCTGGGT
>NC_136787.1:17800949-17893449 GCF_947034865.1 Barbatula barbatula | reverse complement strand
CGCGAATGTCTTGCTCGAGTAGATTTTTTTCAATTGCGCAGAAGATCGCCGTGTGCTCTTTTTGGCATCGCACTTTAAATTTTAAGAATGTGCATGCATTAGTTTATTTAGAAAATACAGATATATTTCAGTAGCGGTAAACAAAAAGCTGATGTGCATGTAAACATTGTCATTATTGTAATAGAATGTTTGACTCTATGGTACTCTTTTCAAAATAAAAGTCACAGTAATGCTATGGAAGCATTTTTGTTCCCAAAGAACCTTTTGGTCTGAGGTTTTCAACACCACTTCTTGATTACTTATTTATAGTTTGAAGAACCTTCTTCCTCTAAAACAACTTTTGTTCAACAGAAAGCTTCTATGTTTAAGGTCCTTTATAACAGGGTTTTCAAACTTTTTCGTCAGCTGAACCCCTTTGACCTAAATTATATACTTGAAGTACCCAATGAGATTCATATAGAGTAAAAAGTTCAATAATTTATTGGCACGTGTACATTTAACTTGATAAACTAAGTTTTTATCTTTAACTATTGATATTATTAAACCTGTAACATTTCTTTGCGATGTAACTTTTTTCAAAGTAATGGAAACTACTTGTTTACATAGATATTTTAGTTTTGTTTTTATTATATCTGATAATATCTTAAATTAACTTTTATTTATTTTATTTCATGTTAATTTTAGTTAAAGTTTTAGCAGTTTTGGCTTATGCTTTTGTCATTTCATAATGAATTCGTTTATTTTTTATGTTGCTATTTATAATAAGTTTGTATTTCAGTTTTTGTTTAATGTTTAGATTTTAGTGCTTTAAGCTTAATTCTGTTTATATTTGAGGAAAGGTTCTTCATGAGTGTGGATATTTGATTTGAACGAACAGAAACGTTTTAGTAAAGCAAAACATCCTTTTGCTCGTATACACGGGTTAACATAAGCCCCCCTCCCGGACCCCAGTTTGGAAAACCCTGCGTTTCTTAACCATACATCCCAACAACCTTTTAGGACCTTTTTTTCATCTCTGCAGAAACAGTCTGGATGGTGATTCAACACAATAACACAGAGCTCACCAAATTAAGGCCGTCCTCTGGGACGAATCAGCATATAGCCCACTTCAACTATTCAGCAGACGCCGAGCAGATTCAGGCCATCATTAACCAGGCTCGATACTGCGAGCAGGAGCTCTCGTACCACTGCAAGAAGTCACGCCTCCTGAACACACCAGGTAAGCCCTTATTATGAGGAATATTGATCGCCCCTCCCTTAAAGGTCAGACTTATTAAAAACCCACTCCGTTTGCAGAGAGCTTAAGCAAACAGCGCAAATTGATTGTTGTGCGTTTTCATACAAGCGCTTTTATTGAGAGCGTGTTTATTTGGCGCTCATGCTGTCATACTGAATTAAATTCATTAAAATTCACCTTTAGGTGGATTAATAATTTGCATTGTAACCTCGTAAGTGCCGCCCTCGTGTTGTTTTTGTGTGTTTGTGTGGGTTTTGTCATGGACGGCCTATCACGGATGATAATAGTTCTCATAGCCCTTCAAATTAACGCTCCTCGCGCCGGCGGTAATTACCGCCCATTAGCTGTCTCTCTGCAGCGGGTCCTGATGGGAACAGTGTCGGCTGTGAAGAAGAGATGTTGCAAATGTCAAATGAAGAGTAATGAGGGAAGTCTAGGGTTTGCTTCAGCAAAACCTGAAAGTTGATAACTAAATAACAGTTGACTCACGTTGTACTAAGACGTTTCTCAAAATATCTGCTTTTGTGTTCTACTGAAGAAAGAGTTATATACAGGTTTTGAACACGAAGGGGTCTTTTTTGGCTGTTTTAACCCTTTAACACTTTGTCTACACCGCATGCGACGCCACACAATACACTGCTTGTTCTTATGACATCAGAGCGGTCAGATTGTTGTCATTATAAACGGGTTGTATGTGTCTTGTTCTTGCAGACGGCTCTCCCTTCACGTGGTGGGTGGGCAGGTCAGGTGAGGCACACATGTACTGGGGCGGAGCGGTTCCGGGAAGCCAGCAGTGTGCATGTGGACTGCAGGATAACTGCATTAATCCTGAACACTTCTGCAACTGTGATGCAGACAGCAAAGAGTGGTACTGCAACCCTTATATAACATAACATGTGTATTTTGTTTGTAATTGTCATTAGATTGTGGTGGCTACAGAAATGAAACTCCCATTCACGATATAGTCACTTGATCTTGCTGGAGAATATAAAATTGAGCAAAACTGTGAAAATTTAAGTTTCATATTATTATGTTATATATATATTGTGTATTGTGATATACTATTTGCATCGATTATAAAAATACATATGAATTACAATGGTTATAATCCATCCAGACATAATGTGATTTTCTTTTTCCGTTTAAAATCTTGATTTTGATGTCAGGTGTGACTTGTTACACGGGTTCATTTGAATGAAAATGTTGTTTTAAAGGTCTAATGATTCGGGTATGCTGGCACATAAAGAACATCTGCCTGTTCAGGCTCTTTCTGTTGGTGACATCAGCAGACCCGTTTCTGAAGCGGCGTATAGAGTGGGACCCCTGCAGTGCTCCGGTGACAGTATGTACCCTCATCCTCTTAATATCAGTCACTCACGTCAGAGTTTTACTACGGTTAACCGGTCCAGTCATCTTAGCATCCTGTTCCTTACATGACATCCTCATGTTCAATGAGAATAAGCCTTTTTCTCAAGATTTGGAAACTACGCCAATGCAAAGTAAAGCAACTTCCCTCACAGATTAAATCCCATTGTAACAGAATGTCATTTAAAGCTAATTTTTGCGACTTTATTATATATTAAACATGAAAGACCGCTAATTCATTGAAGTGTTTTGAGTTTATACACCCTATATAGCGTGTTATTCAAACGTGATCGCATCACTGTATTATAAGAAGAAATGTATTTTAAGAAACTGTTACAGTGTTAACAGTGTGTAACTGTTTGTAATTAAGATATCTTAAACTCCTAAGGTAAGGCTTCTTTATTTATTGGCAGTAAAATACGATTATTTGTTTATTCATGATAGGCTACCAAATGTAAAAAGTTAAAACTTAAATTGCGAAAACTTAATAAATGTAGAACTTTAAGGTTAAGAAATACATTTGCATTGCGCTATAACTAATCTATTACCAATAAGACCTCATTATAAAATGCTTAATATAAACAGCTGTATTTTCCCTCTCCAATGTGTTAATGGGTCACTTTCAATACTGCACATAAGATTAGAATGTTCATGAATAATCATGGTCTTCGGTTTATTTTAATATACTGCAATTATTCAGTCGCCCATCACAGTAACACAGAGCAGACGTCATACAACACGCAATACGTGCTGCGTGGCATTGCACCCGCGAGTAAAGCGTCTGATGTTCTATATTTAAAAATATGTTTATAATGTCAGAAGCACTAGCGAGAACAGGCAACAGAAGACATTTTCTTGTAGTTTTCTGAAACAGAAAGTGTGATGCGAGTCTGACGGGGGGATTGGGTGACGTTTTTCCAGCACAACGTGCTGCATTTACTGTAACATTCGTTTATTTGATGGATATAATGCAGGACCAAACCAGACAGACATAATGAATAAAATGAGACTGAGAACATCATCACTTGATGAATTATTTGCAGTTCAGTAGTTAAAATCAGCAAGTACCTGCCGCAGGTTGGTGTCCTATAAACAGTACAAACCTTAAATAAAGAAAGCAGAACTAGAGCCCCCCATTAGCTGTGGGGTGTTTTTAAATCAAGATCTTAACTTTAAATAAAGGTATTAAGCTCATTTACATTATTTATACGAAGACATTTTATCCAGACACTCTTGTTAGACTCGGATACTGCCGGAACATAGTTTACCTGCGTCAAACGATGAGAAAGGCAAAAACCCGGAACTGTGAAAAAGGCCCATGATGATGTAACTATATAACCGTAGCACACTTGAAATGTTTTACAGATAACTTCTGGAACGCAGTTTACTTCAACAAGGAAACATCATACCTGCACTTTCCCACGTTTCATGGCGAGCTCAGCGCGGATATCTCCTTCCTGTTTAAAACCAGCTCTTCCTCTGGGGTCTTGCTGGAGAACTTGGGAATTAAAGACTTCATTCGGATCGAGCTGAGCTGTGAGTGTGATCTTCTGTGTATTATTGTCAAGAAACCCCTCGTGAATATCCTCAGGTTATATAATAACTAGGGATGGGACGATATATTGTGTTATGCTCAGTTTCTCAATGAATTACGGTTGACTGCCGCCACATCCGAAAGCCAGAGAGCACTCTCTCGCTGAAACTCAGAATATGGGACACAGAAGAAGAACGATTTACACACATAAGATGCCTCCTAATTCGCATACTATCCATCCTAAAGAGTACTCAAAAGTAGAATAAGTATGTCCCAAATCATAGTATTCTGAAATGAGTTTTCAAAAGTACACGGATGGTCTACTGTTTCCGGTGAAAATTCAAAGGGCTGATATTACCCACAATTCACCGCGAGAGGGCTCAGTTAGTGACGCTACACTGCATTAATAAAATTAAATAAAAGATGCTTCGCTAGATTAATAAATTAATTTAGTATACAGTAAACATTACATACGAAATAATGAATGTGTAAATACTTAAGACTTTCACATTCAAAGAAATAGTTTAAATTATGCGAAACAAAATGAATTGTATAAACAGCATTTGTTGCAGTATGAGTATCGTGAGATTTTTTTATCTTTTTCCTACATAAATACTTCCACACACCGGGTCGATTATCGCACGCGCTTATCGCCAGCGTTTTGCGAGATGTTTTTTGAAATTTTCACTGCCGATGATCCGTGTGAACGTGCAAATTCACTCCCTGACATAGACTGCGGTTAATGTAAAACAGAAAAACCCCTGCGCAACTTTATGATGACACTCGCTTGTCACACAGAAGAAGAATTCATCTTTCTTCCTCTTCGTCAATGTGTGCTTGGCAAGACCGTTTTGTGCTTGAGCGCCACCAAGTTGTGTTTTCCTGTAATTTCGGAAGCTCCAGGAATGTGAGCAAAAGCACCAATCTCATTGGTAGGCCAGTTTTTAACACGCCGCGTCAAACCAAAAAAAACGAGCCTGAGGCGATTTTTAAAATGACACTTTTACGCCTGCCGTTGTGTACATCAGTGTGCATCCTAGGCGTCCTTTGTTTAATCACGAGGCGTTAAATGTCGATGATAAACCCGCGCGATTAGCATCCCGGTTTTGACAAGCCTTAAATCCTAAATAACTTTAATGCAAAAACGATATTTGCATATCATAGTAGTATTTGTTGCACTAGCTTTAATTTATTAGTATATGAATAATTAACATTTATAAAATTAATAAATTCATTTAAATAAATTATTAGAGTTATTAAAAAATTTCTAACATAAAATATGCCTAAATGTTTTAAAAACACTGTCACTGGTGAAATCTTCCTTCAAATGTATTTCTGGAAAATGTTGAATTCAAATCTCAGCCAAGAATCAAGATTTGATTATCTTGCGATTTAGTCAAGCAAATACATCGCCAAACAGATAGTATGTGTGTGTTTGTGTGTGTCAACATTCCTGCATATTTGTTTATTTGCCAAAGGGAAAATACAGGAGAATAGCTGTCAGCTGAATATATAGACATCACAAAATGGTTTTCTCCAGGGAAATTACAGCATAGTAGATGTTGAACCAGTATGTAGAGACGTGCTCCACTGTTTCCTCGTGTGCCAAGCAAACATCACTCCTGCTGTTACACATAATGACCAAAACCCTGACCCTCAGTGTTCATTTCAACACAATTCACACAGTTATGCTACAGAAATAAATGTTTCCATTTACTTATGTAAGTAATCGGACACGCTAACTATTTTACAATGATAGCTTTATAAGTGTCCAGACTAACGCTCTCAGTTCCGCCGTCCACCAGACCCCTGTAAGATCCACCTCTGTGTGAGTCTGTGTGGACGTATTTTTACATGACACCCCTTCTTCACATGGTCCCTGCGTGTTTAATGGCATGAAAGAGCGGTTAAGATCTTCTCCTGTAATGATCTCACGTGATGGATGAGAGTGGAGTGTGCGAGACCCTTTCAGCGCTCGGGTGCATGTTCCTGAATAATGACAAATCCTCTGGCTGGAGGAGCTCAATTAACCTCTCATTACGTTCATAGTGAGCCCGGGCGCCTTTGTGTTAGACGGGATCTCAGAGGAAGTTTTTTTCAAATCAACAGATAGGAGAACCCCTGACATTGAGATCTGAGCCGTATTTCACAGTTATGCTGGTGAATTAAGCGTTTTGCGTGAGTAAATTACATAGAAAGTCAATGCAAAGACGCGAATTGATACAAACACGCAGGTGATGCGGACATCATTAACGGTCCATTATTATTAATTGGTAAAGCCGTGGTCCTTCGAATTACTGACACACTGTTGTCAGTAAATGCAGTTTAGATGGTTTCATCTGTGCTCTCCAACGCTGATGCGTTGAAAGTGAATAGAGAAGAATATTGGCAAGTGTAGCTCAACTGGTTAAGATTTGGTTTACTTTAGCATAAAAACATGTTACGTGGACTGTAAGATGCTTTTGATAAATGTTTTTTAAATGCATGCATGTAAATGTATTTAAAAATGAAACTGAGCTCCACTGACATATAATTATATTACCAGTATACCCAAAAAAGCATTCTAGATTTACTCACCCTCATGCCATCCTAGATGAATGTGAACATTTTCTTATATGATAAAAGTATAAAACTACAGGTCGAGCAAGCATTCATATTTCGAGCTTTTTTGAAACCTATAAGAGTGCTCCGTTCAAATATGATGACACACCGGTAACTAGATATCTCATTGGTTCTTGATATTTGTCACTAGGTGTGACAACCAATGGGATTTGAAGATTATCAGCATCTCTTATGGGCCTGTTCCGATATCTGAATTTCACTACACGATTATCGGGCCAAAAATAATCCATGTTAAAAATATTATCGCAATATTTACATGATTTTAAATAGAAATATATGATCTTTAAGTTTATTTCTTTTTTGTTGTGTCTTTTATTTGCTCTTTGAATCAGTTTTGCTTATTTACGATATGACGGTACGTGACGAGTTGGCACGGTATTGATAGCCTTTTATTTGGGTATCACCCTCGATACTGGCATATTGTTATAGCCCTAGTTTCAATTTTGCTAAATAGGTATGTGTTCATACCTAGGGTTTTCCTTCAGAAGATATTTACTAACCCAGTTGAGATGTTTGGATTACTATTAAGATGGATTTATGTGCTTCAACAACCCATTTACTGCGGAACAACTTTGGGTTCAATGGAAGAGAGAAGGTCATATACATCTGGGATGGCATGAGGTTGAGTAATCATGAGAGAGTTTTTATTTTAGGGTGAACTGTCACTTTGCAATAAATCGCAGGAGCCTCATAGAATATTTCACCGTGCTTTGACATCATTGGAGTTTGACAGCATCTGTTCTCATTCACGTTCACTGTACGGAAAGAAAGTCGTGCAGAACTATAACGTGAGGGTAAGAAAATAATGGCCTATCTTTAAAATGCTTGACACTTGATGCGAGCTGTGCACAAACAGCTTGGCTCTTACGATGTCATCAGGTACAACGACGTCTGCGTTTCCGAAAACAACTCGCCTCGTTTACGTGGCATATTTCCCACACAGCGGTGGGTCTGGCAGGACGCTCTCTGTCAGCTATGGCACGTTAGATGTGCCGCAAGCTCGGAATAATAATGAGGTGGAAGCACAGCGTCAGCGTTTCACAGGGGCTGTTTTTGTCTTCAGAAGATCCTGACACACAAGGCGTCCTCACACAGAGGTCTTCATTTAAATCTTGTGAAAGCCTACAGATGGGACAGCATGCCGAGCATGATTTTGGGTTGAATCTGTAACATATGTGACAGTTGAAGGAGAAAGTGAATTGCATTTTTACACTTATGAAGAAAGTAGCACTTGCTCCGCAAAGGTCTCTGCGAGGGTGTTGGTAAGATCTTCTTTATGGTTTTTAGTATGTTATTCTGTGGTCGCTAGGCATTGTTTGGCTTGTTTCTCAAATACAACCTTATGTTTTTGTTAGAGCTTCTTACAATTTTTTAAGTGCATTTAAATCTTTGCTTTTAGAGCATTTTTGTGAATCTTACCCCCTAGCTATAGATACGACCTTTAAAGTTGTTGGGTTTTTTTTGGGTTGTTCACCTTCGAGTTGTTCCAAGTCTGTATTAAAACTTGTTCTGATGAACACAGAGAAAGATATTTGGAAGAATGCTTATAACCAAACAGATCTCAACACCCATTGACTCCCTATAGTAGGAAAAAACGCAATAGTCAAAAGTGCCCAGAACTGTTTGCTTTCCGACATTCTTCCAAATATCTTTCTTCGTGTTCATCAGAAAAAAAGATATCTATATATATTGATGTATATACAAGTGAGTAAATGATGACAGAATTTTCATTTTGGGCAAAAAACACCCTTTAAAAAAACTGTCAGTCTCTGTCATGAGAAGATGCCACAAAACTTTAGACATTTTGGAGAAAGTGCGAAGCCTGTTCAGCAAGTTGTACTGGCATCGTTTTCAAACTTTCAGAGATCATCTGCCACAACAGATTTTTACATCCTAATTTTGTTTGGAACGTTGCAGATGTATAATTTCCATATTAGCAGTAATATCAATCAGCCGGAATGAAATTCATCAATCAAAAGTTTGCTTCTCTTCACAGCGCCAACAGAAGTTGTCTTCTCTTTCGATGTGGGGAACGGTCCGTTGGAGGTGAAGGTGGAGACGCCCGTGACTCTAAACGACGACCGTTGGCATCACGTGAGAGCCGAGCGGAACGTTAAAGAAGCCTCGCTGTATGTGGACCATAACCCTGTAGCGGTCCAGAAAGCCCCGGCTGACGGACACATCCATCTGCAACTCAACAGCCAGCTGTTTGTAGGTAGGAAGGAAGAGTGTCTATCGATCAATCAAGTTGCGTTTCTCTTTAAATCAACAGAAAAAACAAGACCTATTTGTCGTAAAGAAATCTGTGGTACTTCACAAATGGATTTTCATGGAAAATGTGCGAAAAACATCCTTTTTTCTTTGGGTTGAAATGGGTTTTCTTTTGATTCCGTACAGGTTTCACGAGCTTTGCTCACACGGTATCTTGATGAGAAATGGACGGTTTGAATTGGTCTGTAAAATGGCTGACTCGAGGAAGATTGGTTTTTGTAAAGCTTAATATTTTGTTGAGCCTGACAGACCACCTGGCAATTTAAACGACGTGGTGGTGTCGGTGGAATGTAGAGGAAATGAGGTGACGTTTTCCAGTAAGTGTGGGGAAAAGAGTGGCATTATAGTTCAATCTTCACGGCCAGCGTTCAGCTTCAATTGGATTCGAGGTTACTTCAAACCTGAGCCCTTGTAGAACACTGTGTGAAAAGCTGAGATGTTATGAGTCTTACTGTACTGTGTGATTCAACTTGAGGATCTGTTTTCATGATTACATACATAAAGAAAACTAAAGCAATAACTCCAGGGGTTCATGAGTTCACGAGACCTGAGTTATGTTTGGATGAAGTATGCACTTTGTTTCAGGTCTCGTACAGTTAGAATACGAGGATTTAACAAATGTTGTGGAGAATATGATGAGAAATCTTTGAGGTAATATTTAGACTTTCTATTATAAACATGGGTGTTTTGGCAAATGCATTATCAGCACTTGCATACGTCTGCAAGATGTCTGCTAAAGATCTGAAGACGACATTTTATGAACGTAAATCGTAAACATCTTACAGACATCTTATAGATGTTCATATGACATCTGACCGGAAATGTCTCGGATACGTATTGCAGATGGGCAAACATAAAAAACTAATTTGATAGACGTCTTCGAGATGTATTCGTGCTATCAGAGCACAGTTTGAGACATCTTGAGAAACTCCAGAAGAGGCTTTCTTTGGAAATTTAAAGGGAAAGTTCACAAATGAAGTTCTCTCCTTATGACTTCAATCCTGTTTGACTTTCTTCTGCAGAACACAAAAGAAGATATTTTGAAAAACATTGATGACTAAACAACACTGAACCCCCTTGACTTCCGTTGTATGAACACAAAACCAAATATTTTCCTTATTTTGACCCACATTAGCGTAAATATATGACGCGATTGCTATTTTTGGCCGAACTATGTCTTCAAATCTCAATGCTTGGAGAAATCAAATGCATCTTTTCTTCATCTTTTCCTCCAGGGTGAGCTCACGTTTGACTTTGACAGGCTTGTTAAAACTTTGTTTTAATAACTCGTCTAACTTCTCCTTCTTCGTACACTTCACTAATGATTCTACAGCACAGCTGGCACGGTGAGGTGTTCGCAAAACGAATTAGCACCAAACTGCTAAGCACTAATATATGCGGAGTGCATTTTTGGGGTATTTATAGGCTGTCGTCTGCGGTACGGCAGGCACAGAATGCAGACAACAACATTCCTCCCGCAGCAATTACCATAGAAAGGACAAAAGCGCAGTAAAAGACTGACAGCGCCGAGTGACTTCAACACATCAGAGTGGGAAAAACGGTTTGTTTTGAACGGGCGGCTCGGGTTGAGAGAACAATCCTCGTCCGCCTCAAACCCTTCACGACACACCAGAAGGTTTCGCCGTCTGTAGTGAGACAGGCGGGCAATAAAAGCATCTTGCACCCTGTTGTCATCACGCAGCTCTTGTGCGTTTTGATGACTTGACAGCTGTATGTTTTCAATAAACGGCCAACGATGCTCCTTTCCTTTATTGAAGACTTGACAAAAACAAAATAAAAGTGGAATGGAAACATATAATGGGAAACTGTGCTTGTGTCTTCAGGGGGAACGGCGTCCCGGCAGAAAGGTTTTCTGGGATGTATCCGCTCGCTGAAGCTGAACGGGAAGACTTTAGATCTGGAGAAGAGGGCGAATATCACGCCCGGCGTCACGCCCGGCTGTCCCGGTCACTGTAGAAGCTACGGCGGCCTGTGCCAAAATAAAGGAACCTGCGTGGAGAGAGATGACGGCTTCACGTGTGACTGTCAACTCTCACCGTTTACAGGAATCTTTTGTCATAAAGGTACATCTCAAACTCAACCGATGAATCAAATAAATTATTCTTTGTTTCGTTTGAATAAAAATAAATGTTTTGTTAGTTTGGACAAATGTCGGCCGATTAATCACAGTCTCTAGACACACAGGTTCTTGTGTATAAAACGTGTTTATGTAATAAACATACATATTTTTGTATATGCGTAAAGCTCCAATCCATTACTTTTGCCTCTATATCGCCATCTCTGTTTGAAACATGAAATGGCAGGTTACTTGACATAAGTCAAAAGATTTTTGATTAACCAAAAAAGTCATGGATCGCAGATGAAAAAGCACGAAAGTCCTGTATATGATTTATGTTATATGTAAATGTTTATATTATTTATGTACATGTACAATTCCGATCTGCCTTTCAGAGGTTTCTGCCTTCTTCAAACCCGGAACGTCGGTCACGTACACGTTTAAAGAGCCCTACAAGCTGAGCAGGAACGTCAGCGCGCAGTCATCCTCCATCTACTCGGATTTAACACTGCGAGGAGTGAATATTTCATTCAGCTTCAGAACCAGCCAGGCCCCCGCGCTGCTGCTTTATGTCAGCTCGTACTACAGAGAATATCTGGCCGTCCTGCTGAACAGAAACGGTCTGAAGCTTTCTAATCTTTCTTTCATTGCACTCTAAGCACCTTCATTTGGATTAACGTGAATCTCTGAAGACGCAGGACTCTGCCGTAGTAAATTGCTTTGTATATCGCCTGAAACCTTGCAATGAAAGAGGAAGCTCATGACAGAAAGCTATAAACCAGAGTGTCGCACACCGGTGGGGAATATACAGTATTGCCTTATGGGATCACAAAGCGATGCGTGTAAACACGTGTCTGTCATCTTATGTGCCAGAAAAGCTTTTTAAAGCTACATAATACAAATTAAAAATGTAACTTTTAAGGAACGTTATAAACATCCCAATCATGAAGGTTTAGACGATGCATGAATATAATGATACAAAGAGTTAATAAATAATTATACAACGTGACAATAAATAAAATGTTTCGTTATGAAATTATATAAATATTATTAAAAAGAATTATTTCAAAAAGAAATTATATATATTTTTTATATAATTGTCTATATTTGTATTATTATATTAATGCATTCTCATGTCGTTCCCATATAATGGGGATGTTAATAATATTCCCTCTTTTTTATTTCATATAAATTGAAAATGATTGGAGTAGGAGGCGGTCGTGATTTATAAAGCACCCAGACATTTGAAACGTGTCTGGTTTATCACAGCCCACTGAGTTACTACAGAGATTGACTGTGTTTGGTATTAATACCTACTGGTCCAATTAGGCAGAAGAGAAGTGCAGATAACAGCCTGCAGATCCCTGATGCTCCATCTGACAGCTGAGCGCTCATGTTCTGTCAGATGTGACCTGTGACATGAGCCATCCAGAGATCTGACCTGAGAGAGAGAGTGTGCTTACTATCATTTATACACTTTATTCATACCTAGAACATTTATTTTCTCTCTTCACTTTTTTAAAAGAAGTCAGTGGTGCCCAACCATAGGGCACTAGATGCCCAACCTAATCACATGTGCTTTAAGATCATACTGTATAGTTGCAAAGACTGTTCCACTTATAATTTAATTTAAAATCCTTAATATAATGTAAACGTGTTGTACATTGACATGTTGCCATTTTGCTGAATCTTTAATCCAAAGCGATTTACAACACTGCGGAAAACAGTAGAGCAATTCAGGAATATTACGAAGTTTCAGAGGAGGTCATTATTTTTTAATCATACGCTTGCAATGCCATTTAATGGTGACATACTAACTTATTTGCTTTCAAGCTCTTAAAGGAGTAGTTCACCTTCAAATGGACTCTTGCACGTAGTCTTTAGCGTTCTCCTCGATGCGGCTCAGTCGTTTCTGGTAACAGTGTTCAGCATATCTACATGCGGAGACCATGGTAGATTATTTCTATTTTTAGGGAGCGGTCGCTTAATTAAAAACAATAAATCCTGTTTTTGATGTTAACATGCTTTAATGTGGGTTTTTATGACCGATCTTAAATTAGCAGAAGTTCACCTACTAATATAGATTATAAACGTATACTCATCTCCTGAATGATAAAGCCGTTGAATGCACCCTGCAGCTGTCCTAAACTGTGTCAGTCTCATTCATAGATTATATTTCATATATTTAGATGACAATAAAATGACGTCATACAATGATTGTTAAATGTTCTTTGTGGATTTTTTATTCGGACTGATCGATGTGAAATCCAGACTCAAGATCTTGCTTTAGATTAGAAGCATCAAAATGAAAAGCATTAGTGTGGACATTACTCAGTCAGTATTAATGATATCCTGGTTTTACTTTCACTGTATGTTCTTTACTGCAAATCACAAAAACACTAGCTGGTTTTCAACAAACAAAAAGTAAAAAAACTTTACAGGTCTGTCATTTTGTGTGATGAACTCTGCTAATTCCCCCAAATCTGAAAATGAGTTGTTTGTTTGTGTTTGTCATAAGGGATCAAATATTAATCCTGCTAAGAGAAAAGCTTTGTAGTAGTAGAACTACTGCTTTTGCATGTTGATGTTTGTTTGTGTTGATGTTTTCGACGGTGAAGGTCTGTTGAGAATTGCATCGCTCTTTGTTCTAAAGGACATCTGGACATCCGGTACAAACTGCAGCAGGACCGAGACGCTGAGGTGTTCAGAGCCAGCGCCAGAAATCTGGCCAACGGGCAGCTCCACCGAGTCAGCGTCAGGAGATCTTCAGACACGCTCAGCATTCAGGTAATGTCATGCTCGGTTTGCTTCTTCTCTCTACATCAAGGTGGATTTTAGACAAATGTAGAAGACGAAGAAAATGTTGCATTTTTACAGTATATCTCAGGAGTTCTCATTTATGTTTAATTTCAGTATCAACTGTTAAATCAAACTGTTAAAACATCAAAACATGTTACAAGTTGTTTGAAGAGTTGATTTAAGACGCATTGAATGTGTCATCACACTTTAAAAACAGAGACTTTACTCGAGGACTTCCTGTCTTCTTCTCTCTGATTGGCCGAAGTGCTGCAGCGAGCAGCCATGCATTTCAAATAGCTTTCAAGAGCATCTGTAATTAAAAAGCTAACAGGGGAAAATATGAAAAACACGACAGAGTGTTTTTATTTCCAGTCCACCACACACGCTTCAGTCCCTGCGCTGTGTCTGTTGCAGGTGGATCAGCATGCAAATGAAGATTTCAATCTAACGTCGGACATCGAATTAAATGCCGTCAAATCTATTGTCATGGGAAAAGTGCCTGGTGAGTAAAAGCAACATGGACGTGAGATCTCACAGATCATGGAAAATCTGTTTGGGAATCATAGTAGCCTAAGCAATGTGATACACGGTATAATATCGGTCCCGCATTGCATTCTGAACACGATTCTTCCTCAGGTGTTTCTGTTTAATGAAATGGATGTTTGCGAATGAGAAGATTGCGTGGCAGTGGTGTATTTTTATTTTCCATTAAGAGGCCGGAAGAAGCTGTTTGTTGGGCTTTAAGCTGATATGAAGCAGTATGAATATAGAGGACGGTTTGCGTCGGATAAGACTGATATTGACTTCACGTGTTATCATTGTCATCAAGGGAAACAGAAAATGGGTCAGTCTGGGATTCCTTTCTGGCTTTAAATAAAACTAATATGTGTACAAAAAGCCTGTAACTAAACTAAAAACAGACTTTATTTTCTGAATTCATAATGTACTTTAATAATATTGTGCTAATAAATCAAAAATGTCTTTGTTTTACATACAGTAGTGGCCAAAACTGATGTCCAATTTGTCAAATGAACGTCCTCACTCTTTATTCATAATATATTTTTTAAAGAAGTATTAACAATGTTGTATTCATCTCCGTTGTTGTAAAGAAAACTAAATAGGCTTCGGTATGAGCTTATTGAAAATGACTGCTGTGAGGATTAACACAATTTTAATGAAATGTTGGTCATTGTCTGCTTTATCCCTTGTGAGCTTTTGTTTTTCTATGCATAATGTAATTTGTTCTAAAAATATTTGATAATACGCTGCACAGCAGTTTGCCTATTTAACTAAATCATTTTGTCAAATAAACATCTTAACCAGCTTGTGTTTTTCCATTTTGTCCCGATAAATCTGGACATCACCTTTGGCCTCTACCCCATATGATGAAAACACTGTTTTATAGCTTCATTTGGTCTTTCAGTCCTGTGATTTAAGTTTGTTCTGCACCTTGAGAGTCTCAGTGCATGTTTTAGGTTTGATGTAGTGTCATTACAAGTCGATTCGTGGCCGTGACCGATGGCGGGTGTTTGCTGGAAATGACACAGAGCATTCTGTAATGCTATCCCAGCGGTTCCTGCAGATGTGCTCTGTGTCGTGTGTCAATACGAATGGTCGTACCAGATCAAACACACCTCGTGTGTCCCGTAAGAACCATAAATGACTGTGAATCACACATATTCTCACTCCCCAAAAGGCCTAGAAACAGATGGAATACTGTATGTTTACTCACTCATGGATCCATAGTTGGATTGCTGGAGAAAAGTGACATCCATCAGACCCACTGTGTTGTAATTCATATCACTTCTCGGACAAAAAGGATTTGTTTGATATCGTGTTCAGTCGGCGCAATATATGTGTCACTGATGTAAAGTGACGTTCACATCTGCCGTAACACCTGTAAATGTTTAGTGTGTTTTTTTTCCTTAAAATTTTTTGTAATTGTTGTGATGTTCAAATGCAGTACAAGTTTACTTTACAGACACAACCACAATATACGGCGTTGGTATGTTTTTACCTCCGTTTCTGTAAATGAACCATGATTTTACTATATATATATATATATATATATATATATATATATATATATCGTGTTTTTTTATCTCATTGCTGCAACTTTGAACATAGAGAAACATTTGTGATATTGACGATTTATCTCTGTTGATCTCATGTATCATTTTGCTTTTCTCTTGGCAGATTCTGTTGATATGGATCCAGAGATTGTCCGTCTGAACTCTCTGGGCTTCACAGGCTGTCTGTCCATCGTCCAGTTTAACTCCATCTCTCCACTGAAAGCGGCGCTTCTGTATCCAGACAAAAGTCCTGTGACAGTCACAGGCTCGCTGACAGAATCCAGCTGTGGATCGTCTTTACCATCCAACCCTCACGCAGCTGAAACCACTCATTCTCTTACAGGTAAAGCCAAATTGACAAACACTTCAGACTGTAAGTCAACTGGTAGAGCATTGTGTTAGCAACGCAAAGGTTGTGCTTCAGATTTTTGGGGAACATAAATGCTGGTTTAAAAAAATCTTGGGAAAAACTGAGAAACGAGAAGATGCCTCACGTCTGCTTTTGTGTAAAGTACTGTATGTTTTTGGCCGGCGGTGGCAAAAGCCATTGAGAAGAACATAGCTTCAGGGCAAAACCATTTCCATCTTACCCGAACTTTGTTTTTCAAACTTCTTTGTTTTTCTTTTTTATCTCGCCTGAAAGTCAATTTTCCGCAAACTTTCACGGTCGGCTCACTGAATTCACCCGCAGTGCTTATTCAATTACAGCAATGACGATAGTAACGGCTGATCTCTGTATTCATCTGTGAGTAACATCCTTCATTTGCATAATCTTTTCTAGGATGCGTCCGTGATATTCAATGAGCCTCGACCTGTGAGCGATAAGCACTGATGTTCTGTCTGTCTTTCTCTTCTTCTACTGTAGATCATTTGGGTTCTGTAGATACCGGTGAGCCAATAGTCAATGCAGTCCACAGTGACTCCGCTCTCATCGGAGGTAAATTGATGTTGCTCTTCTCATCTGTAGAAAACATCTTGCATGCTATTTTTACTTATTCATACTTCATTCCTTTCGGGATGTTAATGGTTTTCTCTTTGACTCATTTGTATGTTTTTGATTTGGTCTTATAGGTGGAATATGCAGCTTTTGACTCTCTCTAAATAAAATTGCAGGTTACTTTACAAATGTCAAACTTACATTTTTGGCCTTTCTATGCATTTAAAGGGATGATTCAACCAAAAATTTAACGTCTGAAAATGATTCACCCTCTTGTCACTTCAAACTTCTTTCTTCTGCAGAACACAAAGGAAGATACTTGGAAGAACGTTGGTAACCGAACAACGGCGGCACCCATTCACTTCTATTGTGTGGACACAAAACCAAGTCAAAGGGTCCACTGTTGCTTGGTTACCAACGTTCTTCCAAGTATCTTCTTTTGCGTTCTGCGGAAGGAAGGAAGTCATACAGGTTTGAAATAGCACGAAGGTTTTTAAAGGTACAGTTTGTAACTTTTGTGCAGTAAAATATCCAAGACCCCCTGGGCTAGTGTTATATATTTAGTTTATTTTTTTGTACTTACAATATCTCAAATGTTTCCAACTATTTGTAAATCATGAGAAAATTGCCATTTTGACCAGTGCTGTTGCTGTTGTAGTATTGGCTGAGGTGCCTCACGTGATTTGTGTGAGCCGTTACGCTTTCTCCAGACCTTGCATCTCCCTTTGTAAGTCGCTTTGGATAAAAGTGTCTGCTAAATGACAGACACAAATGTAAATGTAATAACACAGTCTCCGGCATTACCCTCGGTTTCTGCTTTAACTGCAGTAGAAACCATGACAACACAGTCTCGTGGACAATTGTGAAAGTATTAGTTTGTAGCATCTGTCAAGCAACTATCTTGTTTTGCATATGGAGAACAATTATTGCAGCTGGTTCTGCCAGAAAAGACATACAGGTAAACCAAATGACCCAAGAAGAGATTGGAACAAGATATAATCGAGTGAGTTGATACTACGATCCATTTTGGATGTGGCATTTCCTAAATAGAGAGAGCTGCGCGACACTTTAACTAGAGAGAGACGCTGTTCTTGAATGTGTTTTACTAGACAGGTGAGCAACTGTTTAGATTCCTTCTGATCATTATATCGATCAACAAGGTTAGCCTAATAGTTTGAGTGTCATGTATATTTTTACTGAACAAGCCGAAATCGTGTTTAGACCATCTGAGTAAATAGTAATATATACATTTTATGAATAAAGTGGAATGCGTCTAATTCATAAAAATGAAATAAAATCATGTAATCAAACATTTATAAAACGATATTACTTTACATCATCCATAAACGTGATTTCTCATTCACGTCTGATTGATTATTAGTGGTGGAGTTGAAGACGACATTTCCCGTAATTCCACGCTTCTTCACAGCGTCTTCAAGCTACGCCATTGTTGTTGTTTTGAAAATTTCCGTTTTGAATGTGCGCCCTCTTGCGGCAGATATTACAAACTGCGCCTTTAAACGATGACAGAATTTTTGGGTGAACTGTCCCTTTAAGACATCGAGTGGCTATTGAAACTCCTTCAAAGTTATCGTTAATGGAATTAAAGGAACAAAGGCTGTTAAAATTGATGAAATGTTTCAAGAAATAGTTTGCTGATAAAAGATAATCCAAGGTATACTTTGTTTTGTTTTCAGAGTTAGTGTAATGTGCCTTTAAATTGAGCTGAGATATATTGGTTCCTTGAGACTTTATAATTAAACGCGTCATGCTCCACCAGCCAGAGAGGACAGAAACCTTTTTGAGGTTTTGCCCTGACATCCACAACACATGGTGTAACAGAACAAGTCGTGATGTTTGTTCGACACCAACTTTTCAGCCTTATTAATAGCGTGGACGTAATGCCTGCAGACATCACTAATGATCTCTGAATTACAATTTATAGTCACATGATATCAGCGTCAGGTTTACATTTAGTTCTGCGTTATGTCGACTTTCAGAAGCATCTACTGTGATTTAGAGTGGATCTGGGCCAGCAGATGTTGAAGTTATTGCCTCGTATCTCAAACGCGTCTTCTGTTCTGTGTGTCTGGAGTAACTCAAGAGTCAGTGAGACGGTCCTTCAGATTCCAGCTGAACGCTGTATTTCTTTTAGTCATTAACTTCAGATGAGTCGAACAGATTGAGCAAAATTAACGTGTAACTAAGAGAAGCTGAAACCTGTCACATCTTCAAATTGAGCCGCATTAATAAATTAGGGTGAAAAATATTTAAGCAAGGAAAAGAAATAACGAATAAGTCCTAGATCAGCGGTATTCAATTAAAGTTCAAAGAGGTCCGGTCTTTATATTTTCTTCCAAACGGAGGTCCGGACAATATGTTTTTTGAAAATCAATAAATATTTAATACACTTAGCCCAGTTGGATATACTGTATAAAAGATATGATCTTTTATCAGGCCATTTATTTTATATTTTGATATATTTACGTACTGTATGTATAGGCTCTGTGGCTTTAGGGGAATGCCCTCTTAATAGAAGTATGATCATTCATATTTGTAAACAGCAAATGTAATGTGACAATTAAAATGCTGTATAGCAATTAAAATCATAAACAGAAAACCGAGTTAATAGCTAGATTAGCCATTCCGTGCCACTTTTTCACTTTCATCCCAGAATTTATTAAATAATTTCCATATTAAAACGTTGTTCATTACAAAATGTGAACCTGCTTGTGAAAACCCAGCAAAAGTCCTTCATAAAACCATCCTACAGAATATTCTGTGAAAATATAACAATATCTTCAATATTGACTGAATGTTGGTGAAATGAATGCTTGAAATTCATCTTTAATGCTTGTTATAATAATTAATTAGATTATGAGACGTTAGTCCGGGTTTTCGAAGGTCACAAATGTTTACATGCTGACTAACAGCTGCTTTGTAACAATGAAAATTTGTAAAAAGCGCTATATAAATAAAGTTGACTTGACTAATAATGCTAATGCTAAATGTAGATAAAAAGATTATTCTTGATAAAATATCACAAATCTGGTTGAAAGGTTGGAGACATATAGCAAACAATAAACAGACTGACGGATACAAATGCTTTAATATTCGCTGCATTTTGCTGCTCTTCATGCGACGTGTCTGGCTGGAGAGACACATTGCGCACGGAGCGGAAAGTCACTAGAAAGGTTTAAAATGAAGCACGTTTGGCTCTAAATTAAGATATTAGAGGATATAGCGGAAAAATATAAATTACACAAATGTTCCTGTGAGCACGTGTGATGTGATTCTCCGTTGTGAAGTATTTAAATAACCAAAATAGTTAAAAGTTTTAAATGGTCTGGCAGTCCGGATGGAACTAAGCAAAGGTCATATTTAGGATGACTGTCCTAGTTGTGCTGTATTTTACTCTTTGTCTGTGTTTTATTTCAGGTGTCATCGCTGTAGTGATATTCGTGAGTCTCACGGTTCTGGCCGTTATAGCGAGGTTTCTCTTCCAACGGAAGGAGTCGTTCCAGACCCAAGATCCCAAAGCAGGAAAGACCGACGACAGTCCCGAGACGCCGTTTACCATGGATCCAAACACACAGAACATTATCAGTGAGAACCAAAAAGAATATTTCATATGAGGATCTTTCACCTAATGTCGGACTTATCCAGTAAAACTGACCGACTGAGATGCCTTGTCAAGTTTAGGGATATTAACTTTTCCAGGTGCATTATGGGAAATGGAGACCGTCAGCCACAGACGTCGGCGGTGGAAGAAAAACGATACTTCACGTTTCCCCTTTTTTGTACATAAAAGATGATCGTCCGGAGATTTGGCACAATTGTACGGTTTCTAAGGTATAAATTGACATTTGTTGGTTGTAAATATTCTTTTGAAATGAAACTTTGTAACGTCACGTTCTTCTTCGAAATGATTCAGTGGTCATTGTTACGTTTAACAATATTCTCGCCGAACTTAAATGAACAGTTTAAAGAATCGAATGTTGTATGACTAAATCAAAATAAATGTCTGATCTGGAGAGTGCTTTGAACAAAACTTGATTTTTTTTGGCAGAAGGGGCCATCAGTTCTGTGACTATGTTTGTACTGTTATATTCTTACAAACTATTTTTCAAGACGTAAACAACACCGGTCCAAGAGCACTTCCTATTTCAGTTTGTAACACTACACAAAAAAATAACATTTAGAATGTAATCGATATGGTAAGCGAAATCTTGTGATTTATGATTTATGTGATGATTTATGGGAAATCAAATTAAAAGTAAAAATCAAGAAGTGCTTCTGGTCCTGTGTTTCTGATTTACAGAAAATGTGCATGCTAAAGAGATAATAGTATGTTATTCAAAACATAGCCTTCATACTTCAACTGTTTCTTCATCTCCAGAGGACCAAGAGGACGAAAGGAATATTTCAAGTGAGCTGTTTGTGCTTTCTGTGGAGTCCTTGGTCAAAAATAAATGATGGATGTTGAGTCACGTTGTCAAATAATACAGCCATACACCACCCACGATAAACACATGTGAACAAACGATTTTCTGACAGCCGTGACAGAAACACAAAGCCAAGATTAAAGCTGCGAGCAGAGATGATCGGGCTCTCGCACAAGTGCCACCACCACCTGTTGGTGTCAGGAACCATTGAACGGTGGACAATGTTCATATAGGGAGTTACATCATAGAAAGACCGTCATTTATCTACATGTACCAGATTTCCTGCTGCCAGTTTGTGGCGCAATACTGTAGGTTATTATTTTCATATTTAAAATGTCTCTTTCAGGGCATGAATCTTATCAACATGTTAAGTTTGGTGTAGACTGGTCGATGGGTCTCATGCACTAAGAATGTGTACGCACAAATTTGTGAGCACATGAACGTTCAGGGTCTACACAGATTTCTTTCTTGGTATCGAGATGAAGGACAAGTAAGTGCCACCGCTACCCGATTGCGTAAGGAAAACAGTGAATGGTAATTCACTGTTTAATGCAGGCAACAATTAATGTAACAATTAATGCAGGCGAATTATAGTAGGATTTGTGCCACATTCCCTGTTGCCTGCAGGTACCGCTATAACGGTATCTGAATATTACCATGTAGATGTCTTCAGGCCAGGACTTTTATCAAATGTGTGACGTCTGGGGCCTGTTGGACATTGTATACCTGAGTTACAACAACTTCCTGTTTAATGGCAAAATGGCGAACTTTGGCAGGCCGCCAGGGTCACGTTCCCCCACGAAGAGTCAGGATCTTCGTAATTTAGCATCGTTGTTGATCGGATTAAAACTCTCGGAGAAGTTTGTTAAAGTACGATGTCTGGAAATTGCAACAGTTCACCAAATTGCAGAGGAAATAAAAAATAGCTGACTTCCTGTTGGGTCTTTTTAATGAATTGGGGTGTTTCATGAGCCTACCAAATTTGCACTTTTTATTGTAAAGTGTGCAAATTATTGTGACTTTTTGAGCATGTTCAGGCCCTCAAAATTGCGATCGAAGACGAAGAACAAGAAACAACACAGAAACAATATAGTGCCCCGCTGGCTTGCTTCTTCGTGCTCGGGCCCTAACAAGACAACTCTCACTCCATACAGCTGAGGTTTATTCCTGTTTCCAAATGCTAATTCCTTTGATCTGAGCAAATAATAGCTGATGATAGGCTTTTATATCTGAAGGATACTGACAGGCCAAAGGAAATAATCTTAATATATAATTTTTGATTGTGCAAGATTGTGTAATACAGTTGGTAATTATAGACAATCTGCTGCCTTCACAAACCCAGCGTTGAGTCAAAACGGAACAAACTCAACCGCTGGGTTCAATTAACCCAGACAAATGTATAAATACTGAACCCAACAATGGGTCAAAACTAACCATCATTTTGGTTTGAAACAACCCAGCCTGGGTAAATCCATAAGCCATTGGTTGGGTTTGTCCTTTTTTGACCCAAACTGGGTTAGAAATGAGTGTATATTGATCAACAAAACAGCCCACTGTTCTTTAATAACAATGAAAGGATTTGCAAGACGTCTAAATGCTTAACATATTCTTAAATTAACTTTGTTCTACAAACCTAGTTATCCGAGCATTTTAAGGAATCGCAGTTTTGCTTTTTAAGGGGGTTTATCTTGTTTTAAAAGAAAGTCTGTATAGTGGGAAGAAATCAAATTCACATCTGGCCGCCTGAACACACCATGCGTGTAAACTCTGTTTATATTTACGAAATGGTTTCCGTCTGTGGAATTCTCATAGCGCTAATGGGCAAATAGGGAAAACACCTCAGCAGAGCGGTCCGAGTTTATATATTGATTGAAAAATCTATACATACATACTGAGGGAAAAAAGCAGTTTGCATTTGCCAAAACACGGGAAGAAATACTGTAAATGAGATTATTAAACATCAGCAGAACGACAAGAGACTCGGTTTTGTTAGTTTAATAAAAGAGACAGAAACCCAAATCTGCTGTGCTGTTCTTTCAATTATTTTCAAATGATATATATGAGAAAGCGTTTCACATAATGAAAGCGTTTTGTCTGGTTTGTTGAACAGATGCCTAAACGCTTTGACTTCATCACGCAGGTCTTACGCGGTTGCTGAGACCCGGGGGAGGAACCGGAGAGAACCAGAGGACTTCATCAAAATGAGCTTCACCAGCAGAATATGTGATGCGATGCGAGCCGAAATAGAGACAGAGGAGAAGCGCACAGCCATCTGTAGAAAATTACAGAAAATGTGGGTCAGTGCTGTGCAATTATTCGGCGATAATCAAATTCAAAGTACGTCTGTAGGTGTCTGATTGGGCTTCCCATCTAAAGTCTTTTTCTATTCTTTTTGAAACCAGGTTTTGACTGTGACATGAAAAACGTGCTGATAAATAACTGTCTGTTTAGCTATTTTCTGTTTACAAATAATCATGTAGAGATGCGAGTAGATAATAGATAGCAACGTTGGTTAAGTCGCCTTATTTATGTTTCCATCAAGTTTTGGAGATACATTACACTGTTACGTTATATTTAAGGCAGGAGATAAACTGCTTCCAGTCTGCTTCATAGATGGAGTGGAATTTAAAATTGCCAATTTAAGTCACTAGAAATTGTAATATAAATATGTAAATCAAATCATTCAAGATATTTCCCGTATTTCCCCTAAGCCACATCACATACTTTGTCAAATTCACTTCCATATTGTATCCATAGTCACAGCAACATCTTAACACGGCCTTTATAAGAACAGCTGATAATGCAAATAATGTTGAAAATACAAAACAATAACCATACGAGACGGTAAGAATAAAGATGCTATTACCAAATTGTCAACGTTTACTTGATACGAGAAATGTCTCTGTGGTTTGTGTTCATACAATGAAAGTCGACGGAGTTTAATATTGTTTGGTCAAAATATCTTCTTTTGTGTTCTGCAGAAGATTTCTCTTGTCATCTGCAACACTTTTGAGATTCCTTTCATAAAACACAACTTGTTTTGGACCCTGAAAAGTGTCTCCGGCATGCATCTGTAGCTATGGACAGCGACTCATTTGAGTCCGATTACAGTATCTGCTTCTTCTGTTGTACAGGTCTCGAGGGATAACAGGAATATCATAAACTCTCACGCTAAACTGGAATCTGAGTGTCAGACTTTAATGGGTTTGAACAGCAGGTGGAAGCTTTTAAAATGCAAAGCAGCACCATCCAATTTACCTCCTCAATATTTTGCTCATAATCAAGTGTATCAGCGATTAAACGCACACTTTTAGCATGACCTTGGCCGAGCAGATGATAAGACATGCGGATCTGGATGATGTGAAGGCGTGGGGTTGTTTTATACACATGTTCAGGGTGACCAATCGTTGATTAGCGGCGCTGGCGTCTCTATTAACCGGCTTGTCACACGTTTTAAAGCATCTAATCAGACTGCATGTTTTATTCAGATTCTGCTCTGATGTGTTGCTCTACACTTAATTTGCACTGATGATGATGATAATGAGATTCAGGATCCAACTGAAATGCTGATTTACATCTAATATACTGAAATACTGCAACCGATATATTGCAGAACAAATCCAGCAGATATATTGCAATATATACATACAATGTACAGGTATTGGCCCACTCCAGAAAAAACATACAACAAAAAAAACGAAATAGTGTAGTACAACAGACATATTAAGAAATACAACGTATGTAATTGCAATATAAATTTGATTTACAGACATTTGCATACTGCAGAAAAACAGCAGATATTTCGAAATACTGCAGAAATATTGCAGAAGATTTGTAACTGTTAAACCGAATGCTGAAATATTGCAACAGATCACCTGAAAACTGCAGAAAAATATCGCAACAGAAATATTTCAACAAATACACTAAAATATTGCATAAATATTGCCACAGATATATTGAAATATTGCGAAAGTATAATAAAAAACAATGCAGACATATCGCAACAGAAATATTAAGGAGATATTCATTTTTTTAAGAAATATTGCAACAGATATATTACAAACAAATTGCTAAAATAGTACAGAAATGTTGCAACAAATAGACTATATTTCAACAGATTTATTAGAATATTGCATATATATTATACAGAATTATTGCTGTTAAATACTGTATATACAAAAATACTGCAGACAGTTTGCTGCAGATATTGAAATATTGCCAATATTTTGCGGGAATATTACAAAAAATCAGAAATATTACTGAAATATTGAAGATATCTTACATGGTAAAATTTATGGCAGAAATTTTGCGGATTAAACTTTGCCTTATGGGCGACAAAAAGTGAACAAATCTCTACAGTAGAGATTGTTTAGGAGATCTAAAGATCAGTATATCATAGAAATTGTATAGATTGAAACAGCTGTTTACCAAACAAGGTTACTAACAAGTGCTTGTAACTCCTCTTTTGTAAAAACACTGGTGTTTCCCGTGAAAATCATTAGTTCTCAAGATGGCGGCGTTGTTTCTTTGCTTATAAATACACTTAGTCTTCACATCATCAGTTCCTCATGAAATGTTATACCACGATCATTTCTCAACCCAGCGAGCATGACTCAGAATAAAGGAAATCTAAAACTACGGCTAATAACCTGCACATGTATTATTAAACATGAAGCTGTTCAAAGATCCCAGCAGCACTGAACAGGAACAGGTTTCAGATGAACATGTGGCATCTTTCAACTAATGTTAGAACATCTATATCTTTTTTCAGCGTCTCACGGTGCCATTATAAACATGGGAAGTAGTCTCGTCCAATCGGAGCGTGTAACCTCTGCAGTCACGTGTTATGTTATGTTTATATATCATGTTCACATATTGGATTTATTTCTTTGCAGAGCTTGCAGTGCATTCTGGGATTCACAAATAATGCCGCTTCACACCTTGGCCAAAATGAGGTATTTCAAGGTATCTTATATAATTACACTGTCCACCTTTCTATCGGAAGAGCATTGAAATAAGAGCTTGGGAGGGTTTGGAACCGAGCTAATTATCTCCACCACAGCAGACGGTAAACATCTTTCAGCCCCATCACATCCTCACTCATGTCCTGGATGTCACACAGGAAGCACTAAAGGATCCGGGGAGTTTTACTGCTGCGGGTTCCACATAAATCAACCTCAGCCGAGCCCTGAAATCAACATAAGCGATTACCTGCCACTTCACTGTGAAGACAGTGACTTGTTCAGCATCCTCTGGGTTTAGACGGGTTAAACCACTTGAAACGGTTCATATCTCTCATGAGAATTACATGCAACCACACAGCTCAAACCCAGATTTCCATTCTCCAAATGGTACATATAACCAATATTTTTGACATTCACCAACACCATGGTAAATCCCTCAATGAAAACGTGGTTTTACTGTGGTGATTATAATTTACCATGGTATTATTTGTAGTAAACTATGGTCATTCAAATAGTTCTAATCAATCCACCAAAAAGCATAATTTTAACTATCAAAACATGGTTTCTTGATATTTACCATCCTTTGCTTATGGTTTTACTACGGTAACCATAGCTTAGCTAAAGTATAATATTTGTAGAAAATCCAAAAAGACCACATGGTCCTATCAAAATAACAATAGTCTAACCTTGGTATTTGTACCAAAACGTGGTTTTTATTACAGTTTTACTATAACAAAGCTATGGTAATTTTCATAAGAGATTAAAAGATACTCGTTCATGGCTTATGTCAGTTTACCATACTTACGTTTGGGCATTTACTGTAGTATCATGGTATTATTTACAGTTCCATGGTATATAGAAACATACATGTATTCTGATATTGTCACAGTACATAGTGTTTCTGTACCACATTGTGCTTCTGTGAGAGGATCTTTTCATTAATCCTGCATTAGTCTGAATGTTCTAATGACATACTGTGATTGAAATGAAGTTCATAAGATCAGAATGTGATTATGATAACAATGAGTCTGTGATTCACCGCATGTGTGACTGGCAATTTCTTTGAACTTAATTTAATGTTATCCGTCCGTCTGCGAGAATAGCTTCTACATGCCACCTCAAAGACCACCCGGGGTCCATTATGTGATAATCGGGTCACTTGTCTCCCTGCTGAATCTTTTCTTTTTAGCACAGAGAAAGGATGTTATTTTGTCTCGCCTGGTGATGGAGAACGACCTGAGAGACACAACAAACTGCTCAATCCGTTGAGAATAAAAGCATTTGTTTATGAGAAAATAACAAATCTGCTTCGGAGGAATATGTTTACGCCAGTGTTCGACAAACCAGAACTACTTTTATTAATAAATAACAAAAAGTCATTTAGCATCACAATAATGCATGACCTCCATGACCATTAATGCATAATGCATGATGATTGCTTTTATTAAAAAACAATCGCTCTGATGACAAATAAAATGCAATTTATATACATCATTAACTGTAGGCTGTTGATAAGCAACATCATGACCTGCATATTTAAACATATGCATACAGACTTTGTGTGATTTGATAATCTTAACTTAATTTTGATATACTTTATTTTCTAGATTTAACTTGTTTGGTTTTCCTAGAAAACAGCATTTAGCACCACATGAATTTATAAAATATTAAGGGTAATATTTTTTTAAAAGCCATACGCATTTAAGCTATACATAATTTCTTTACTGTATCTACAGTACACATTTGTTTTATACACAGTATGTGTGGCCTGTGGCACTGCTAATGCTTTACCAACTGAGCTTCAGAAACACTTCTGTATATAGGCTATACATAGTTGTAGATATATACACACCTTCAACAGCTTCAAATGTTTTCCTGAAGTTGAAAGAGCATTGGTCATGGGTCCCATACACTACAGTAAGCCCTGTTCACCGAAGTCAATTTGGATAAAAGGATCCACCAAAATGCAAACTGTACACTAAATACAATTTCACAATAGTTAGTACTTTTTTGCTACCGGGAATCTGTGTGATTAATATGATAAGTACTTTACTTTTGTTGGCAAGAGAGATTCATCAGGAACAGATCAAACAGAACAAAAAAAATATTCAGCATAGAAGGTTAAGCATCAAAATGACTCCAAACATCAACGATTGGGTTAAAGTGTGTACAGACATTCTGAAAACTCTGTAACATGAGATGAATTATTTCAATGAAATTATAAAAACTTTTGTCCGAGACAGGCAAACCACAAGACCACAAGAAAGCTGCCAAAGAAACAACAGACTCGAGTGTAAAGGTTCTTCTTGAAGTGACAGTCAATGTGAACTCAATACTGCAGCAGAATCACATCGAACACTTACAAGTGCTCAACTCAATCATGAAGTTTCATGTCCTGGCAGTCATCAATATAAGTAGGCTTGCGAGATGCTTTCTCAATGAGGAAGACCTGAAGATATTATCTTGTATCTGTGTTCTCATAAGGGATGAAGGAATCGAGGCGTGTGTCTAATCGATGACACAAGCCATCACTCAAACCCAGAGGAACATCTGAGAGTTCATGCGTGAATAAACTGATCTTGCGTCAGGTGAGCATCTCTACTCGTGTAGCGATGCTCTTGGTCTATATGTAATGAATCTAACAATTCAATCTTTCTAGAGAGATAGATGACGCCTGCTCATCTCAGTCCGCCTCAAAGCAAGACATGAAGTTAAAACATCATAACGGAAGTTCTGATTTCAATTTAAAACAAATATACATAAGAAAATAAAGTAAAAATAGGATAGAATTATAAAATAAATCACAATTATATCTGTATTATGCCATAAATATGTTAAATTATTTTCCTTTTTATAATGCGAAACATTAGTTATTTTGCTCTAATTTTATCACAGTTTTAATGAATAAGTACAATTATCTTTCAATTATGGAAAAAAATTATAAAACAAAATAACTGTATTTTTAAAGTATAAAGTAAAATAAGATTATGTTAAAGTTCTGTCCTAAGAATATAATGCAAAACATAAGATATGTTGCTCAAATCTTTTCATTTATTTGAATAAAAAAGTAAATGTATTATAGAATTGAATCAAATTTTAAAATAAACAAATTTTATTAAATGGCAAAAAATCATAATCCTAAAGTAGGCTTTAATGCATCACCTGAATAAATATTTAAGTAATATTTAATAAATACATACATACATATACTGTATACTACATATATTATATAGTCCATGAATCACTGTAATAAAGAGAAAAAAAGTAAGATATTCAACTTTTCACGCCTACAGGCTAAACATATGTTTGAAGTGTACTTATTACCCATCATGCCTTGCACTCCTTTAAAACAAAGCAGTAGAAAGTGTGCAAATGGTCTGCTGTGAATTCTGATGTGTGTATTGATCCCAGCGTGCGAGTGATCCCATTTCTCTCCAAATGGGTCTGTAATCTATTGCACATTCGGTGTGGATATCCATTTTTTGCATGAGTGCTTTTTGGTGCGCAGAGCTTAAACGTCACCTCATATCTGGACACTGACCTCTGGTGACCCCTCAGATTTATTCATAACAGCTAACTGCTATTTCATTTCATGCCGTTTACAGAGTTGACAATAAAAGAGAAAGATGTAAATTACACAGTATAAACCACTTTTCGATATTGCCTTTATGTAGATTTAAAATAAGCTTTTATTCTGGATGGAATGTAAAGCTGAAGGTCGCATTTGAATGGATTCTGTGTGTGTGTCTGTGCTCAGGTCACAGAGGAGAAAGAGAGTCAGCCTGCTATTATTTTGAGAAGATACTGATCTTTTATATTTACCCTTGTCTTGTGTAGACAGACTTTTGACTAATGCTGTAAAGTTTGGTTCAATTTGTGACTTGCTCTTCGCTAAAACTGTTCATTTAGACAGAACATTAAAGAATTAATAAATTAATTAAAGCCTAAATGTGTTCAGAGGGTTATATTGACACCATAATATACTTATTTGTAATAAATAATATATAATTCTATGCTTGATTGCTTGTCTTACGTAGCTAAACGTAACCCTCGAGGGGAAAACAAGAACAAAATACTGTAAGAGTTACTTTACGTTTCGGTACGCTACGCAACGCAAGGCAAAGCAACTACGTAACGTAACGTATTGTATCGTAACGTATCGTAATGTAACATATCGTAATGTAACGTAACTTACAGTATTTTGTTCGTAGTATCCCCCTCGAGGGATTTTGAGTTAACGTAACGCAACGCAACACTATGTAATGGAACAGAACGTAACGTAACTCTTACAGAAGTTTTTATTCCACCTAAAAATATTTACAGAATCCAGGATTCATTTTCTTATAGGCACAACAAACTAAGACAAAAGTATATTAATGTACTGTATATTGTATTATTTGTTGTATAAACTGTCTGTGGCACAAACTAAAGATTTTCAGCAACCACTAAACTCTGTGTTCTAAAGTCAAAATTCAATACACAGTTCCAGTTTATTGTAAATAATAATCTGTGTTTCGTTGGGAAACGCTGAATGCCTTTGTAGGAGGAGTCAGTGTGATGTCACAAGAATTTGAACATCTACATCTAAAAACCCCACAAATGAAGTGTCACCCCTATACCTAACTTCACTGACGTGAATAAAGAAACGTACACATTCATACAAATAAGCCACTTCGTAAAATAGTTACGAATTCTCTGTAAGATAGTGTCGGATGTGCTGTGTAACTGAGTTGAGAGAGTAACTCGCATCTCGAATGACCAAAAACAATTACACCCGTGATAAACAAAACTTCCAAACTAATTCATCTTGTTCCGGCTCTGCCGTTCTCAGGCCAGTGTTTGTTTGAACACGATCTTCATTTAACGCATCACAATTTCAAGTGTTTACAGTAATTGAATTAAAGCGCTTTCACCGAGATGTCAGGAAAGCGTTGATCTGAATATCTCATCTGTTTGTCTTTCTCTCCGCAGCTCACGGTGAAGTTTTGCCGGGTAATTACCGCCGGTCCGGAATGTGATTAGTAATCTCGTGGGACTGAACGGTTCGCGGGGATACATCTCCACACGCCGACCAATTACAAATGACACTACACACCTCTGTTGTCAGTTTGTATCCATCATAATCATCGTGTGCGGCGTCTCGAGAATATAAATGCGACGTGTGTTGGTACAGAGGAGTGCGCTGTACTTCCTGACGGGGTTGAGTTTGGGGTCACGGCTACGGGTGAGAGCGCGGCCTTGTCCTCCTGCCCGTTTGAATAATATTTGTGGAATATCCTCATGAATCTTCTCACACGATTGTAGAATAAATATAAACCAGCATTTGCATTGACGAGGCATTGCGGAGGCCGAAATACAACATTATGAGGTAAACAAAGCCGTCAGCCCGCATTTTGTTTCACCTGATCCCAAGCAATAAATTTAGCATTCCTACCGAAGCGCCTTCTCAGTAATGAATTGATTTCCAGAAAATGCTTTTCAATATCACCTCTGCACCGGCGACGGTAAAACAGTGTGGGACGTGACATCTGCAAGCGCATCACATATTAATTGAGCCGCGTTTGGTGGCTCTCTCAGAGATCTGATAACGGAAAGACATAGATCATTGGGTTTTGTGAAGAGCAGATAAATAAAAGCAGTGTGTTGGAAGAGAAGACCGCTGTTCATGTTTAATGGATGGTGGCCTCTCTTGCCTTCAGACCGGTCGTTCGTCTTTTGTACGCGTGAACTTCCGTCATCCTGAAACACTCGAGCAAAACTACATGCTTTACGGTGTGAATCATTTCAGGTGTCATTATCTGCAGGCCACGAAGCTCTTGACGTCACATGTCTAGTCACTGTTTCCATCAGGTTTTGCTTTTCGGTTTCTTTCTGATACTGTGGGTGAGGAAGAAGTTTGACACGAAAACGCAACCGACTCTGATGTAGAATTTATTGCACATGTCAACGTTTTATTAAAAGCATCGTGGAAGTGTTACAGCTAAAGAAAAGGACATCAATGAGGTTTAAGGTTTAGTGATAGAAATACTGACTGATGATATCTAACGTTCACATGTCATTTACAGTTAAAGATGACAGCAACTGTTGTTTGTTTATTTATTTATTTATTTATACACTGCTGGCATTGTGTGTCACGTCTGAGACTAATACTTATTGTTATTATTACTAACTGTGGTAATTTCATAGCTGTAGTATTGGATTTGTATAACATACTCTGGTATACTACAGTGCTTGGTACAGGTAATTTGTTTACTTTAGTCAATACTTTAAAATACAATAGTACACTATGGTAGAAGTACTACAATATAGTATAATGTGTCCTATCAACTTAATCCTGTGATACACAATATTACACGGCTCGCAAGGATGCTTGATTCTGATTGGCCAGTCGACTTGCTCATATATATATGAGAAATCCACTTAAAGTGTTGAACTTTCTAATGACTGCAAAATATGATAACATGTTTAATTGTTTTATTTTGTTCATCCCGTGAAGCCAGACGATGCTAACAATTATAATCAATACAACACTCAAATCATAAACTAATGAATGTTTGTGTCGCGTTTAACACCCGATCTGCTATATCCTTCATCTGCTTTCCATATTCATATCTGCTGTCCGTTGTGTTTAAGGTTCGTTGTATCTCAGTGTAATTATTCACTCAACGCTCTGTAATACATCAGTGCTGTTGTTTACGACCCAAGGTCACGGCTTCACACCGACACAAAGAAAGTCTTGATGGATTAGTATTTTGTTGGCTTCTGAACTACATTAGACAGTGACAGATTCTGCATTTCAAAGATGAAGGTATATGGCCTTTTCGGTGCAGTAGTGTCAGGCTTTACTTAATACTGGATGAATAATATTTCAGGACGAAATATTTAGACATGACCTTACAGCATTAAATTGTTCAAAAGCCGTGTTTAAGTGGGTGCTTTGAACATAATCTCGTGTCCCAAACTTCGGATTTCAATTCATAAAGTAAATGTTAGCGGTCGTTAAATGTCAGGGTTTACGACTCAACCTTTTTTTCTAGAAACATTTGAGTTGTTATTAAAACATGTAAGCACTTCTACATTACCCTGCGATTGTGCCGAGAATCACAAAGGCCATTCGATAACATTCAGACATACAAATGTGTGTCAGAAGTCTATTGCCTTTCTGCAATAATAACTCACTTTTATACATTATGCTTTGTTTGGTTGCTCTGTTTTTTGCAATTGTCTGCAATTGTCCCTGTTGAAGACATTTACAAAAGTGCTCGAAAATCTCAAGAGTGTTAAAAGAATTCAAATATGTTTTTGCTACCAATGTTTCCTCATCTGTCAAGTCGTTTTGGATAAAAGTAACTTTTTAACTTTAATGGAGACATTTGTGAGATTTCTGGCTCTTTTTCTCAGCAGAAATATTGGAGACACACGAGACGCAAGCTTCCATTTGCTCTCCATTTAATCTCATTGGTGCCTGGGAGAAATAATTGAGATGTTAAAGAGCTATTGAGATGTTAGCTCACAGAGTTCTCGCTCGGCTTTCATTTGAGTGTCAACGTAGTTTGAGATGGTTCTCCTAATGTTTCTTTGGAGAAATAGAAAAGAAACCCAAATGACAATTGTTAAAACACATGAGGAGAATAAAATGAATGCAGATTCTGGAGGTCAAATAATCTGGATTTGGATACGTTTGATGAGAAATGTTTGCGTTCATATAGATAATATTGGCTTTTGAATGCAGACTTGACTAATCTGAGCTCAGCTAGAGACATTGTTGAGGTCCCAATAGAGACACTTGTGTTCTCTCTCTCATTCTCAGGAGAGATATCTGAGACGCAGGAGATTTACGCAAACATTTCCATCTGTTATCCATTTAATCTGATATCGTGAAGAATAATTCTGATATGAAAGAGATGTCATCTGTATCATCTCCAGGAACACAGTTTGTATGTTACAGGATCACGGCAAAGACAAGCTTCCTTTTTCATTCATAATGTAACAGCTCCTCTGTTTGTTTTCTTCCTGACATTGTGGTGACAGCTAAGATCGCCTGATACCGTCCCATTGGCCGAGAGGTAATTTTCCGGCGTCTCTATGTAAACGGCCGTGTCACGATCTCACAGTGATTATACAGAGTTGACCGGCCGCGGCCGCGCAGCTCCTCATTGAATTCTCATTAAAAGCCTCCGGTCGGGCCACGTGATGAATGCTAATACTATAATTACTCTATTCTGTTAAACGGACAGACTTATCAAGAGCCACTTTGCCAAAGCTTAGTTGCGAGGGTTCTGCTGTGAATGTAACTGTCTTAATGCTAATTATTTAACACGTTCGTTTGAAACGTTCGGGCCATGAAAGTCAATTGAACTTATCTCTTAAAGAGCCACGTGAGGCTTTGAGTTACGCTTTGATATTAAAGACGGTCGACCACTTGCGCAGAACGAAACGCTTTGAACATGAAAGGTGGAAAAGTCAAAGAGGTTTTTGGTTGTAATGAAACTGTCAGCGCTCTGTGAATGGACAAAGTAAGGAAGAGTTTGTAACGAATATGATGTACATAATAAAGCAAACTTTTCCTTAAATAGATTAGGATGCAGGCCATGCCACCAAATTCATTATTTTAATGAAGTAATGAATGAATTATGAATGAGCCGAGAGATTTTTGCTTTAATTGGACCTTGAAGGGTAAGATGTCACACCTTAAAGAAGAGGATTATTTTATTAAAATGGGCATGTAATCGGCTGTGACGTTCACTTCTGCCAGCGTCAAATTCTCAACATTTTATGAACAATTTAAAAAGTAAAACGGTGGGATCAACAGCGCCTGAGACAGAGACATGTGGCACGTGTCACAGCTTGTTATAAATAAACATACACACTGTTGAACTGTTGCCGTATTAAGTCAGGATGGTGTCAACCACTCTGTGGGGCTGGTTCTGTCTTCGCAACACCTGGCGTTTCCAAAAGGAGTTGATGCGTTGTTTATTTATTGGTTTGGAAATGGAAAAATGTGTGTGTGCATACGAGATGCTTTTATCACAAATGTTTTGTAAGAAGCCAAATAAAGTTTAGGCACTTTTGAAAAAATCTAAAGTAAATCAATACTCGCTGTGTCCATTTACTTTAAAAACCGTCTTAATATTTACTTGGTTTCGTGCAAAGAAAATGTCAAAATAACATTGGTTTGTTTAAACTCACGTTTGGACAAAATATGGACAAACCCAACCACTGGTTTAAAAGAACAGAGAAAATGTCTATATTTGACTAAAACTACAGCGTTTTCTTAAGTGTGCATAATAAATGTGCCGCTTGGATTGTTTTCCCCTTTAGCATCATTGTAAATTTGCTAGAAATGAGTCCTAAAAGCCACTTATTTTCAAGTATCGATGACTATTTTGCCAAGAGGATTCGTAATTACAGTTGTTAACTCAGCAAAAAATGATTTCCTTCCTGCGATCAATACAGAAAGCAGCAATCTTCCTTTCGGCTCACCGTTTGCTTTCGACTGAGTTAATAACATCTTTGGTTTGATTCAATTTTTAATCCGCTGTTAATCCACTGACACAAACGTAATGAGAGGGATGAAGAAGCAAGAAGTGAGAGATTTATTGAGTAGCTGACAACACCAACAACATTCATCTTTCCGCACGTGTAATGGACTTCCCAACGTTCCAAACTGACGAACGTGAAATTACATTTCGGAATCACGACGCATTAACACGTGCTAAATCTGCATAATGATCTTTAAACTGAGACACCCGGACTGTGGCCTTCCATTGAAAACATTTGTCTTAGCAGATCCTCTGAGAGAGAGAGAGAGAGAGAGAGAGAGAGAGAGAGAGAGAGAGAGAGAGAGAGAGAGAGAGAGAGAGAGAGAGAGAGAGCAGAATGAATCATTGCATGTTTGTTTACAGAATTGTGCCTGTGGCTGCAAACAGATAAAGATCTGTGACGTGTCTTTATAGATTCATTTTTAATGACCGTGAGTTGAAGTCTTCTGTATCATCTGAATGTGCACGTGGACAGCTGGTTGCAAAGGAAAGGAATTATTTCAGTTCAGTTTGTTTTTTGCATATGTCAGGAATTAACTCATTTTGTGTAACTCATCCAAATAAACTTTGCAAGTAGGAGAGCATATAACATTTAAAAAAAAACTTTTTTTTACAGTGCATTGATGCTAAAGGATCTTGCATTGTATTAGTGTTTTTATATTTATAGTAAAGATGCGTAGTGTATTCTTGTAGGTGTGTCTGTTATTTTCTTTTATACTGTCGCTCTTCTAAGGTGTATCCGACTGTCCTATTTCTCCTTTGAGATGTCCATCTTCTTATCTAAGGGATTTCACGTTCTCCCGTTGCCAATCATGTCTCCCTTGTGTGAGTTCAGTCCTCCTCAACAGTGTGATGGTGTCAATCCCACAATCTATTTTAACAGTGTGACATCATCAATCCCACAGATCACCTCAAGAGCGTGATGTCATCAATCCCAAAAGCCATCTCAACAGCTTGACGTCATAAATCCCACAATAACCTCAAGCGTGACACTGTCAATCTGAAATAATAAAGCCTGAGCACATTGGTGTTGTCAATCCCACAATCCACTTTAACAGCATGATGCCATCAATCCCACAAATCACCCGGACACCATAACACGTCAATCCCACAATCCACCTCGCCAACATGATGTCATCAATCCCACATTTCACCACAAGAGCATGACACTGTCAGTCTGAAAATAATAAAGCCTCTGCACAATGGTGTCAATGTTGTCAATCCCACAAAATCCACTTTAACACCATAATGCCATCAATCCCACAATCCACCTGGACAGCATGATACGTCAATCCCACAATCCACCTCGCCAACATGATGTCATCAATTCCACAATTCATCACAAGAGTGTGACTTTATCAAGCCGAAAAAGGACAAAGCCTCCACACGATGTTGAAGATGGTGTCAACCTCACAATCCACCTCAACAGCGTGATGCCATAAAAAATGGCGGAGCCCGAGGGAGGTCCAAGGGGACACTGAACACCCCCGACATCCAATTGGCCACCCTTGTTGCCACCCCAAAATGTGATTCCCTACTTATGTTGATTGATATCTGATTTCAGCTCTCGTTGAACAAAGCACTTATTTAGACGCTAGGTGGCAGTGCACATGACATAACTGCACATGAAAGTCAAGCGAGTCACTGAAACAACATCGTTTATCGTTGTCTTTACTCTGTTTTGAAGGGGAAAAAGTTGTTGTGTGATGGATTATAAAGCTCAAAATCTGTGATTTCTTTTTAAAGATTTACGAAAGATAGAAAAGAAGCAAATGGATCACTGAAATTTGCTGAACAAATTGAATATTAAAATGTACACGCTTGCTAGCCATTTCAAGTCAGACTCGGCCAGGTAAGTTTTTTCTAACATTCTACCTGTATGTTGTGTAAACGTAAAGTATCCCAGCATTCTCTAACCTTAGATAAATATAAACAGTCTTGGGAGAGATCCCCTATTTCTTTTGTCAACATTTTCTAAACATTTTCATTGTTTAAGTTAATGTATCTCACCTCTAGTATCGGTTCCGAACATACATTGTTTACATCAGGGTCGGAAATTAACAGAGGCTTTGGAAGACAACAAGGTGAACAAAACTTCTCTCCAAATTCAAGATAAAAGGAGACAAACGGTCGCTGCATTATAAAACAAGCTAAATACGACAGTCACAATCTAAATAAGATGAGGTGAAAATGAATGAATGCCGATGACAGCGTTTTTCGCCAAAAGATGACATACTGGCCAATCAGAGGCGTTTAAATGATTCACCGAGCTGAAGAAGAACTGTGCTGAAGTGCGCCACGATCACAAAGTTTATCATTAATAACCGCATACAGATTCGATATAAGAAAGAGATTCATTATAGAGTAATCTCTATAATGTCAATAAACAGTAATACAATAATCAATAAACGCTTCTGTTGTCTGTTTTCATGTATTCTAATATCTGAAAGTAATAATTAAGATGACAACATCAAGGGCAATAATCTGCATCAATGATTTTGTTTTAATCTTGTCTATGGAATGAGTATATGTTTCTTATTTATAACATCTGCTATGCTGCTCTATCCACAATACTTTAATGACACGGTACTGTTTTATTTCTGTGTAAATTAAACGAGATACCAGGATTAAACCGTTTTCAAAATTTTCAGCATTTAGATTTTATAATTGATTTCATCTACACACATTTTGAATTACATTAATCTCATTATGTTGTGCAATTGCTTTGTATACATTTGTGACAAACTCTGGGAAGTAAATGATCTAATCTGCAATCCAATACTTTTTTTTTATTATATTTGATGCCAGGTCAGGCTTCCACACAAATCTTCTGTCATGGTCTTTGGGCTCCCTGAATACACCTTGGTCCCCCCTGGCCACCCCATATATAAAACTCAAGCTCTGCCACTATAGCCATAAATCATCACAATGCCGACGTGATGTCATCAATCCCACAATTCACTTTGTGAGTGTGATGCTGTCTCATATTTCACCTAAAAATTGCAACGCTAAACAACAGTAGAAATTATTTATTATATAAAATTCTGTCATCATTTACTCAAGAAAATGAAAGATTTCTTGAAATCTTTACTGTTACCATTACATGCCTTATATATGAAATAATAACATATTTAGAGACTAACAAGCAAAAAGAATATATAGACAGAGGTGACTCTGTGATGATGATGACTCTCTGTAAAGTTGCTTTGGATAAAAGCGTCTGCTAAATGACGATGTAAATGTGACTCAAACTATCTCAAATACTAGAGTAACTTCAACTTCATGTTAAAATTGAGCTTTTTTTCCTTTTAGCAGGCTTTTATGTGTTTTACTGTTTGTTGCTGTACTGTTTTTATTTTTTAATGGATTTTTTTATGGATTTTGTAAGGTGTCCTTGAGTGCCATGAAAGGCGACTTTAAATAAATAAAATGTATTATTATCATCTAAAATCTTCACTGTTTTTTCTCTCTACGCATAAAAGCCTTTGTAGTAAAGCCATCCCACGCCATCTCGAGCTCCAAATGGTTTACACAAAGTGAAATCCTCTTCTATCGCTCTCAACTGTCAGAACGGCTCTCTCACCTTAAAAACCCGAGGTTCAATTGGTCAAGCTGTCAGGACTTCATTTAGTTCCGTGTTTCTAACAGTCTAAACACACGGCGCACGCTACACACGTCTGTTACGTACGGGAACGCAGGCCTTGTTTTCCACAGGCTTTGACAATCAGCGGCCAGGCTTCAGTGAGCACTGTGTTCTCTTCATGACAGCCAACATTGTCCTGGGAGTGATGGGGTCCAGAGCTGCCCGAAGAGAGAGAGGCCACGGATAAGAGAAGCCTGATGAAATGCATTCGAGGTGAAATGATAGAGCCTCTTTATTTTCTTTCTTTCTTTCTTTGTTCCTCAGGGGCGTCTTGGATTTCAGCCGGTATTTGAACACGGGCCGCCCCGGCGGTATTTACGATTGAAGCGTCTGCTGCCGTGAGACCGGTGACGCGGTGGCTCGTTTCGGAGGAGCAATTCTTCTTCCCCGTTGTTGTTGTTTTGTGTGTTTTTTTTTCGGTTTGTGTCTGAGATGTTACTGGCCTTTTCCCCGTGAGCGATCTTGTTCCATTTCACATTTCCCAAGGTGATGAAAAATCTGTAATCTTCTAAAACATTTTCACATTACCCTTTCTCTGATGCTGTGTAATGCCCACTGTGTGCCTCGGTGTAAAAGCAGTTTCATCTCAAATTCAGGATTATAAAAACACAATTGTATAGCATGAGACTTGTAAAGACGGGAGGGGGTAATCCCTTCAGATGGTGTGACACACCTGTCTATCATGGCTTAAGGGACGATGAACCGCTTATCTTACGGGAGAACATCCGTGATATCATTTCTCATTTGGAGGTTTTCTGAATCACCGCCTGATCTGTGCAACAACTAGCTAGACTGGACAAACGTGTCTGTATGACACAGTAAACATGCTCTGAATGCCCGTCATGTGAAACGTCTCAAGAGTGATATCAACTTTCGGGGACACAGCTCAGCTCTTTAGAAGCAAATGCGGTTTCATTTACTTCTAACGTGTATAACTAATTTATATTTCTTTAGAAATATTCTTGACATAGCTATAGAGTGGGGTAACATCACTGAATCCAGATCTGCTGTTATTTCGCTCGCTATTTTAACTGGCAACAAAGCATGTGGGCAATATTATTTGCATCCTTCTCATAACTCAGTTTTGAAGTTATTATCAGTAGCCTACAGTTAATAAAGTGTTCGACGACCACAGCATGTTTTTGAACATCTACCTTATTCTTTTTTTAGACATCCTTCCTTAAATTGTAACCAAAGGTAGGATTTATTCACCGTGATGATTGGGTGTTGAACTCGGGCATGTTGTATAATGAATTATTGATGCAGCAATCATTTTTGTTTAGTAATAGCGACTCCGTGCAGCTAATTATCAACATCAAATTTGCATTGCTAACAAAAGTCATGCGACTCATAAAAGATAAAAGAAAGATCTCACCTTGGAAAATGACTGTAGCTGTGTCAGGAAAAAGTACAGCCAACTTTATAGATGCCCTGTTTGACCATTAGTTTTCTTTCACCGCTCTCCGGATTTTCTTTCCCACCCTGCAAATACATTAAATCTAGTGATCAGTAATTAGCTTGCACACGATAAGAACTTTGAGCCGAAGAGCCCCAATGTCTGGGGAATATTTTTGGTATAAAGATACTGTTTGGTCTTTCCCAGCCAATTAGCATTTTCCAGAAGAACTGACTGGGGCTTCATTCTGTCCTTGTGTTGATGCATAGCAGGGGAAACAGGAGCGGCTGGAGAACTGGCACAGGTTGGAGATGACTTTCACTTCTCTAATTGGATTTCCTGCTGCCGGTGATGAGCGCGCGCCGGCTGGACGGCGGCCAGTAGACTGCATCTGGTTTGGTCCTTCAAGCTTCAACAGTTCGGTGATTTTCATTCATTACATTAGGGTGCAAGGAACGATGCTCAGAATAGGGAAATGGGAGGAAAAGCGCTCCAATAGGAAATGCAGGTGAAAGATCTTTTGCCTTGATATCACTGGCGTTGGAACAATGAGTACTTTGTTACCTCCGTGGCGAGCTGGATGAATTTGAATCGACCGGTTACATTCAGGACACCTTACAGACGCTGTCAATGCGAACGCTAGATATTGTGCATCATTATGTGGTAAAATGTCAGGCCCGGATGATGCAAGAGGCGCTGGAGAAAACCGACTGAGACTAATGTTAATGTCTATTATAATGTGTTTATATTTAGCTGTGTGGGCTTTAATGACACACACATTTAAAGTCTATATCACCTCCATCCGTACTGAGGTTTCCCTTAAGATGGATGACATCTCTTTAAGTTTTGCTCTCATCGGTGCCTCAGATATTTCTCCGGAGAAAAAGAGTCAAATCTTATAAATGTAAACTCAGTTTGGCAAGTCTGCAGACAAAAAGTCGATATTATTGAAGATCTCAATATGAACTCGAACATTTCTCACAAATGTACCCAAATCCAGATTATTCTACAATCTACGTTCAGCTCCGTTCAAGCCCTGCCAGTCTCTATCAATAACTCAGAATCACTGACGATTTACAAAGTAACTCATAAGAGAAACACGTGTCCTAAATAGACACGCGGCGCTGATCTGTGACCAGGCTAACGGATTCCACGCGTGGGTTCTTCTCGATTCATTCGCGTCCTCACGGTCAATCCATCTTGCTTTGACGCCATTTTTCTTAGCAAGGTGCATTCGGGTAGAAAGATAAAGTGAGGTGCAAATGATAAATGATGACGACTGTGAGTGGCGAGTGGCACCGTTGCGAGACTGACAGGAAAAAGCGCCCGGGTCGCATCTCACCCCGATGCTGCCAATCAAACGTCTGGTGTAAGCACTTGAAATAACAACAACATTTACGGCGATTAGTAATCACGAGCTGACTTGCAGTTTTTAATTTACAAATGAAGTTTTGTTTAGTTTAGTCTTGACTTCGCTTGTAAAACGAAGGTGTGTATGGTTTTGTTGCTTGTTGATGTGAGGGTTTGGTGATGGATTGATGGCATGCGCAGGAAATCTCCAAGGTCTGGATGGCAGGATCCGCTTGTTCGTAGTGTGAAGAGGAGCATTTTCTTTTCCCTTCTCGATGGTTGTGAAGGACTCTCTCTTAGGAGACTTCCGGGAGGTGTTAAACGTACCCTGTGATGTGCTACAGCACGGCTGATGGCTTCAATTCCACATCACATCATTGCTTTCAGATCAACCTCTCGCTGGAGCGGGACTATAAGATGTGATCGATATCACCGTCATTAACATTCTGTTGGTGTTGTGTGTTTCTCAACCTTTGCTTCATTAGGACACGAGAGCTTTTTCCTTTGATATGTTCTTAACACCTGCTTTGGCCGTTTGTTGGTTTTGCATGTAACATTTGAGATATATACATTGTGTTTTTTCTTGTTGCTGCAATGCTTACATTTCTTTTAAGTACTTTTACTCTTTCTTAAGTATTCCGTTATTTAACTTCGTTGCACTGTGTGACGTTTCTTCGTTCCTTCATTTTCATTTCATAAGAGACCACTGCAGATGTTCTCGATCATGTCAGGAAATGCTCTAAGTTTAGTTAAATGCCTTGTTAACGCAAAGCTCTGCAGGTTCACTTTAGTTTGACGTGGTCTATTAAGGGAACCCGGTGCATAAAGAGATGTATGGCTTAATGCGTTGTAATAGCCTCACACTACCAGCATTTGTCGTTAGAAACACATCAAATATTTTCAATTCTTAAATAAAAACCTAAATGTAATACTCATTATAACCTAAGGAGGCCGCCTTGTTATTTTTCGATGACGTAAACTGGTTGCACGCACAGCTAGCCAGCCAAACTAAACACAAAATAAGAAAGAAAATAAAGACGCTATGAATTAAATTCATATTATTTAAATATTGTTCGTCAGAAACAATACAAACATGCATATTAATAACCAAAATCATCAATGTTTTAGACATTATACAATGCATTTATCCATATTTTGACTTTTTTATGTTGATTTATCAATAGTAGACGGGGGCTCATATTCACATGTGCTCTAATAAAGAATTAATAACCAAAAATGCAAGCATCTTATTATTGTGTTGCCATTGTTCATATATTAAGCCGTATACCTAAGGATCCTTTAAAGACATGTTAGTTGTGTAGGCTACATTGATATTGGGACTAGATTCAATTTACAGAAATGCTTGCCTATTCTTTAGTCTCTGTGTCTATATTGCAAAGATATCTGCTTATGATAATAATAATCATATTTTAATGATTAATTAAAACATAATATTATAATATGGGTGTTAATATACATTTTATGAATTGTATGCCTATATAATCAGATACTTAGTAACTTTACTTGAGTCGTTTTTTCATTGCATACTTTTTTACTATTACTCGAGTAATTTTTAAATAGTTACTTTTTTAGTTACTTGAGTTACAATTTCTCTAGTTACTTGAACTTTTACTTAAGTAAAGATTTTGGCTACACTACCCACCTCTGGGTGTGTTTGGTCCAGATGTTTGTTGAACCGTTGAAGAGACAAGTATCCTTCATACATCAGCAAATCTGAACATTTGTGGTTCTTAAAATAGGCTCTGATTAATATACATATTTTCTTTTTCCTCCATATAATATAGAAATGTTGATGAAGAATCCATTGAAGATCTTTTTCAATAAGTCAGGATCAACATGCGGTGAGTACATTTAAATTGTTTTGAAAGAAAGACACAGTATTCATGCCTGGCTTCAACATCGTGTCTCACATGAAAGGAGGGTAATATTGGTCTCTATAGAATATGCAGAAAACAAAAGATCAATCCACACATGCAACAAAAAATCTCTGATCTGAGTCTAACCAATATGAATTTTGAGATGTTTTGGAGCTGTAAGATGAATATTTATAAAATAGTGCAGCGAGGAGGTTTGCGATGAATATGGAGCTCAGAGGAAGGTTATCTCGGTCAGTTGAAGATATTTATTGGGCGCTCTGGAATTTGATCAGAATGCAATCGAGAATTCCCACACAATGTAAATGCAATATGTTCAGCAAAAGTCGAAGCGCATGCATTGCCAGTGTTGTGTACTGCTTTGCATGAAATTCAGGGAAATGAATTGCAGGACGCTGCAGTTCTGTGTATGTAGACGGTGAAGGAATTGTGTCACTCATATAACACATGTCATCACATTAGTATTCGTATGCGTTTAAATAAAAACTTGCGATTCATTCATCTTTGTCATAAAAAATATAAATATAATGAATATGTTTACCTTCATCACGTGTAGGCTAATGCATTTCACCACATTTTCTTAATTCAACATTATAATAGTTTTGTTTTGTGTGCTTTCTAAAGACGCTAGTACCTAAGTAATATATGTGATACTTGAATTTTGCTGATGATTACTTTGCGTTTATTTATAACACAAGCTCTTTGTCTGACACTGTTTTTCCATCACTATCTGATAAATGAGTCCCGTTGTTGGATTTTGTCTCCAAACTCGATCACCTGAAGCAGAGCCCTGATTTCAGAAATCCACATTTAGATGCCGTCAATACGTTGATACTGTACACAAAGCTATTGACTAATATAAATGAGAACACCTTAAAATAGACCGCTCATAACACCACCGCAGATGTAGAATCTTCTTCTTGAGTGATTGTGAATGTGCCCATATTGCCAGATGATGCATTAAATGCCAATTCAGACGCGGAAATGCAGGTGTATGCAATTCCCACATTTCTCAAAGGGAGAATAACAGTTTTGAAACCTGTTTATAACTTTATAAGACTCCGAACCACAACACAATAAGTAATAAATCCTGGAAATGAAATTTGCCGTCCTGCAGACACAAATGCACGGATGCTGATGCTGCAGCTATCGCCCTCCATCTGAATAATGGCAGAGCTGAGCTGGTTCTGAGGTTCAGACGTATCTACACTCAAACACACCGCTGTATATTTCTCCCATTGCCAATAAAGGTGAAGTCCTTTGCTGTTGTGGATAATGACATCACCGGGCGTCTGTGCAGATGATGGGAGTCGGTCTGTTGGGGCGTGATGGATATGATTTGTTTCTTCTTGAGAGATATGAAGCTAAGGCGGAAGGTTGGTGCACATGTAGAGATGCAGGTGACGTTTGCGTGTCAAGCTGAAGCTGAACATGTTAAAAAGAATGTTATATGTATACACTTTGACTATTAGACTAACATAAATGGAGAAATAAGTGCACATCTGACATCATTTTAAATGCGAAAGGTTGTATCTTAAAGACACATGTTTGATTGATGTATTGACTGAATTCTTCTAATCAGACACTCAATAGGCTGAGAATGCTTGAGGGGTCCAGTGGGGTTGTGGTGTTGGCAGGGGATTGTGGGATTGTGGGATCGTCGAGCAGGATGGCTCATTTGCATGACTCATTCAGCCGGTCGATATGAATGACCTGATGTGTTCATCAGGGTCTCAGTCCATCAGTCAGTTAAAGTGTGAGACGACTGTATGATATTTCAGCTCTTTGATTTTCTTCGCTGAGAACGTTTGTGACAGGAGAGTTTTCATTCTGTGTGATCGATTTACATTTGTATATATGTTTAAAAAGGTTTTGATGAATGAAAGCTCTGTCATAAAAATGCCTAGCAGAATCTAATTTGCATTTCAAACTTAATATTTGACATGTATCAGCTTATTTTTATGTGTTACACACAACAATCAGTCAAAAAAAATTATATTACGTTGACTTGTAAATAAATACACATTGATTATTATTGAGAATTTTAAACCATTCACAAGTGTAGAAAGTGACAATTGCGTCTTTTTAAAGGTGCAATGGGTGGGATTTAGCGGCATCTAGTGGGGAGGCAGTAAATCGCAACCAGCGGCTCACTCGGGTCTCTCTTTTCGCTTTTTTGTCAAAGGAGAGCGTATTAACAGAATGCGCACTGTAGAGCAGTTTGTGCGTTTATAGGGCTACAGTAGAAACAACATGATGAATTCCGTGTAAGAGGATGTATATAGAAATGGGTCACTCTACGATAATAAAAACATAGCTCTTCATTACGCAAGGTCCTTATACACTAGGGGTGGGATTCACAGGGTACATCACAAACTTTTTAGTGTTAACCAGCTTAAAAAAAATAAACCCCCAAAAACATTTGATTCGCATTAAATCTAAACACATTGACGTTATTTTACATTAATTTACGTTAATTTACAAATATGCATGGAGCATATTTTACACGCAATCCTAAACTCTTTCTCAGGCTAGTTTGTTCACGTTTCCCTCGTTTGCGTGTTAAGCGCCACCCAGTGGAGCATGATGTAATAATGCTTGGAAATATATTTGGCGCCTCTTGTTTCATTAATGAATTAAAATATCGATATTTTTATATTAAAAAGATATTTGGCGCAGCGTATCGATTCTTCTATTGCACGGAGAAGGAAGACGATTCATCGCCATATCGATATATTGTTACACCCCTATTATACACCTCTGAAGACATTGCTTTCTGTCAATAGATCCTCCCCCAAAAATTACACACTGCACCTTTAAGTCTTCTTTTATTAACGTAGTTAAATAGTTGTTTATTTTATGGAGATCTCTGTGTTCTTCCGTTTGCTTTGCATATACATTCATCGGGACAGTGACCTGCATATCAAACTGACAGCAAACACGAAGGTCATTGACGTGTCATTGTCATGTGTTCAGCTTGTTGAATCGAGAGGCCCAATTATGATTAATGACACAAGCCACAGCAACAAGAGCTACAAGAGCGTGTAATTGTCATTCATCGCCGATCCTGAAACTCTTATATTAAGTTATCAATGATAGCGTGTCACTCGGATAGATGGTGAATCAGACAAAGAGCATCAAATGATCCAGGATCCAGCCGGCTGGCGCAGGGGTTAAGCGTTTCATCCAAGTTAGTAGCACGCCATTAACCAGAGACTTCATTTTATCTCCCATGATGCCTTGAGCAAAGAGGCCGATGTACTGTACTGACGAGTAAAATGCAATCAGAATTTCAGGTTGTCCATGGTCGAAACACATCTTACTGTCATACATTGAATGTTTAAAGGTAAATATAAATATGGAGATATTCAGCTGTGTAAATTTGATCGAAATGCAGTGCTTTTTGTAGTGTGATTATCTGCATTTACATTCTAACAAAATGTGCAGTCTTGTATTATATCAGATTTCTGATTGGGTTATAAATAAATAAAAATATATTGTTGAATACGCTGACCTTTTCTAAATTCATTCGGTATAAATGTGTCGCATGACATTTCTTCCCGTAAAGAGAATAACCGGCAGGTAAATTGTATCGCTGATTTGCATGTGATAAATGCTCTTTTACAGGTACATTAGGATGAATATAAAGCTAATGGAGCCATATGAAGCCATGCATAATTCATAGGCTGTACATGTCTGAAAACAATTGTTCAAATACCAGAGCGAGAAAGGGTGTTAATATGCCAGTCGACAGATTTGATAGTTTTGTAATTTGATTTGATTTGATTTGATTTTTAAATATATATGTTTTATTTTTTGGGGACTCTCTTCTTGAATTGTGTGCTAATGTAAAGTTTTGTTTAACTGGTGATATGACGGCTGAAGGTTTAAACAGGTAATTTGCTTTTCAAAGAAGAAAATCATTTCTTTGAGCTTTGTACTTGGCTAAAAAAATGTTTGGGTCGAATTCCAAATACACAAAGTTAGACGAAGAGTATGTCGTGGGGACAATATCAAATAAAATATCAAATCATATGTTTTGTTTTTTCATGATCGAAGACTCTCTGAATCTGGTGGGTTTGTTTTGTTTGCGGTTCCTTTATTGTTTTCTTTGAAAACGCATCGATTCGTCTGTTAATAGCTGCTTTTTACTATGCTAGAACATTCATATCAATGCGGAGAAGGGTTTATAGATGATAAAATACTTTTTAAATAAAGTACAATGAAATAGTTTACCTGAAAACAAAAGTGAAACATCAAGGAGATTTTAGATTTTTTCCAATACAAAGTGAGAATTGGGAATTTATATGACCACGGTCGGGCACTAGAAAGGCATCTTCGAAGTAATAAATCCACGTCTGAAGTCATATAATTCACAAAGAAAATTAATTTGTTTCAATAACATTTCAACTCAATACAGTTTAATCAGAAATATTGCTTCTTCGGGGAAAATCAGGGGTCTTTTAATTGTAAGGCAGGACGTGTTGTCATACTGCAGATAGATTGAGCATTATGATGCCACATCTGACATTTATTTTATTTCTTTAACAGAGGTTAATTTCGTCCTATATTCACAAGGTCTTTAAATGAAAAGTTCCCCGCTCGTGAGATCTTTACTTTCAAAATAACCTTTATTCTTGAGGCAGTATTATAATGCAACACACTGCTTTTCTAAGCTCATAATTTTCTCATTTTAATACACGGAATGCGTAGTGTGAGGACTTTGGCAGGATTACTGTTAATATTGAGTTTGTTGTTGTTGTTGTTTTAAGGTTTCGCAGACTCTGTGTAAGTTCTGTTAAATTAGCTTTGCTTGTCTGTCAGGTTCTTACTCGGTTGTTATGACGGCTGGGAATTTACTTTCACAGTTGGACAGTTGGTTGTTTTGACATTGGAGAACAGGTGAGGAATCGGAAATTGTGATTAAAAGAAGGCAGATTTATTCAAAGTGTTGAATTAAAATAACAGAGGTCCCAGTGTTATTCAAGTTCCAGTGAAATAAATGACTTACAATAAATCAAAAAAAGATTTTTTTTTCATGAAATATTATAGTGTTTATAGTAAATAGCTTAGTCATTTTCTTCAAAAAATGTATGTATCCTCATAACCTTCGAATCTGAAAATGCACTTCCATCTCAAATGATTTAAATTAGACGTATTGGGCGGAGCATCCGTTAACTCCTCCCCTTCAACTGTCAGTGATTTTATCATATTATAATTTCGCAAGCCACGGCCACTTATTTTCTCCTCTGAAATTCCTTTTCACTCGGAAATGTGTCAAAATACGAAAGTAAAAGTGAACTTCCGTTTCACGGGGGCTTTCAAATATCACCTACTTTGGCATCCGTTATTTACACCTGGTCTGTGATATCTCATAAAGTGAATTGTCTGTATATACAGTATATACATACACACTCATACATACATACATGCATGTACACATATGGGTAGTTGTAGAATAAATCGTGTCCAAATGTGTCCTATAGAAAGCAAACTGTTAATATTACATTGTTTTATATTATTGATATAAATATTTATATAAAATACCATAAGAGATTTCTATCTTTATTTTTTTCCTCTTTAAATTTGACATCACACCATAGGACAAATTTGCATTTTAGGCTGTCAATTACCCATATATACATATACACATAAATACAGTACATATAGTACATACATACATGCAAAACACTGTATATAGTGCCTGCGCGAGCAAAACACTGTTTTCACTGGTGTGATATAGCAAACATGTAGAAAAATCCTCAAATAGCATAAGATGCATTTATAATCATTGTTAGTATTTCTTAGTGTTATTTATTTAATATGAAATTATAACGTTATTTTAAGCCCCATGAATATACAGGTTTTAAGTAAATAAATATATGATTGAGGTAAGACAAGTCAATTGTTAACCATCTGAATAGATATTCAGATTTTCATTCAAATTTTCAGACAGTGATTATATACACAGATTTAGATTTTATATATACTGTACATACAGTATGTTGGTGGATGGTTGCCAGGTTCTTTTTGGCATGTTCTGAGTCTTTGTTTTCTATCAAACACACTAACCATAGGTATGTCTTTATGTTAAAGTTGAAGATCCAAAATATTAATAATAAAACAAATTGAAGTCTTTTTTGAACCACTGAAGCATCTACGAGTGAGATTAAAGTCAAGTAAATGAATTTAAAATAACATCACATGTTTGTCCGTCGTGAACAGAACAGCTGTGGTGAGCGAGACAAAGTAGGAAAAGATGAAGTGTGTAGGCACAGAAACTGACCACAGTGCGCCGTCTTCAATGTTAAACACATCCACAAAATGACAATTAGGAACGGCCCGAGTCTGCTGAAGAAACAGGCTTTTATCAGGACTACTGTGAAACTGAGCTCACTGCAGCTTCAAGAGGCTAGAATCACCTGTAGGCTTTAAATACAAATACATACATCAAATAAAAATTTCAACACAGGAATATTTGAGCCACTGCTGTTGCTATGTGGTTGCTAGGGTGCACTGGGCTGTAGGGTGTTCCTTGCACACCCTGTGTCAGCGTGTCTCATTCAGCGTAAAGGACATTCATTACTAAGATATTTTTGTCACTCATTTAACTCCACGAGTCATTACGGTCTCACATCCTCAACTTGTTCTTGTCCAGCATTGTTTTTGTGACTCTGTTGCTGTCTATGTAGGTCGTGACTCGATTTGTGTAAACTGAGTTCCCAGGAGTCTCATTAGATACGGAAGTGTGACAGTCATTAACGCTGTTAACTGAACGCGTCCGGAGGTCCACTATAAATGACAGATGTGTACAGACTGACAGTTATCAGAGGATTTAAAGGTCAAGCGTGATTGAGGTAAGTGTACGTGCCTAGAGGCAACAGTTTTAGCATTGCATATTGTGTCTTTTAGTAGCCTTAAAGGGATTGTTCGCCCAAAAAATGTCATCATTTACTCATCTTCGAGTTGATCTTTGGGTGAAGTATCCCTTTAAGGATATATGAGTGCTGCGATACAGAAAGAGCTCTATCACTTTTACCAAAGAGGATCAATGATTTTAATGACATCATTGCTTCTTATCAAAGTCCAGTTTATGGCTAACCTTTATATAATTTTTGTTGTTGTTTCAAATGATTTTTACTTTACTCAAAATGTGTATTGTTGCAAAATAGCTTTACACAATGCATTTGAGACAGGTGTGTAATGATCTAGTTTAATGTTTGTTGTTTGTGTGTGCTGTATGATTTTTGATCATATTCATTTTTGTTTACATTTACATTCATTTTTTATCTTAGAATACAGTAAAGGAAGCTCCAAATCGGTCATTTATAAGGGTTCAGTCTGGAGGATCCCACCTATACAGGCAGTAAATTACAGGGCAGCGCTGAATGTTGTGAAACAGTAATAATACATCTTAAAGAGGGAGTTTATAGATGAATCCCGTAAGAAAGACATTAACTCTGTTGATACGAATGTCTTTTTCCTTTCTGACACTTAATACAGTTTGTTTTTGCAGGGGGATGAAGGTCCATCTTTATACTTCACTTAAATAACAACTTGTTTCTGGATTGAACAAATGACTGTATTATCCTCCGCTTGAAGCTCAACGTATAGATCGATCGCAAGTCCAGATACTACCTACCCAGAGGAATATTTTATTGACCAGATGTTGCTCTTTCACGGTTTAGGAGATTTGATGGAGTTCTCGGTTGTGTTTCATTAAGTGTCAACTTAATCCAAAAAAACGAAGAAATGAGACAATTGGTCAAATACGTGATGATCCGTGTAGATTGTAGAGGTAGAATAATCTGGATTTGAGTGAATTTGATGAGAAATGTTTGAGTTTATATTGAGATACTTTTAATGCAGACGTGACAAATCTGAACTCAGTTTGACACAATGTTGACATCTCTTCTGAAACTCTAATGGAGACATTTGTGAGATTGCTGACTATTTTTCTCCGGAGAAATATCTGAGACGAAGATGAGACTTTTCCATCTCAATTTAATCTCATATGTATTTTTTGTTTCTCATCTGTGGACGTTTGGAAGGTTGTTGTAGATGCTGACGGATGTTTTACACCACTGGTAAATGTCCATCGTCTATTAGTAGTTTGTTTACATTTAGTCATTTACCAGACGCTTTTATCCAAGGCCACTTACAAGTGAGGTATTTATTCGGGTTTGTTTGCATCACCAACCGATCATACGTTTGCTGTAATATGTTTGCCATGTAAAAAATCAAAAAGCCTTTGATGTACCGTGTGTGTCACAATCAATTAAATGACCATCCATCCAATCAGATGCTTGTCTTAAAGATCATGATCAAACCAAAGGCGTCCGACACTTAAGATCCCATTAAACGTGTCAGATTAACCAAAAGTGCCATTTAATAGGTCCCCAGGGTAAGAAAAGCTAAGAAAATCAACATTCAGTCACCATTCGATGTTTAGTGACGGATCAAAGTGATTCATGTTCACTACCCACATTTACTGAATAAAGGTATCTTATCCCAAGAGTCAAAGGTTTGCTGTGACAAGCAAAACAGAGTTTAGAGAAATGTTTTGTTCGTGAACAGCTGGTGTAAATCTCTTTGACCCAAAGCAATTAATTTACTTCATGATGTAAAGTATTAATGAACGCGGGCTATGAAAGTTTCAATGTGCTCATAAAATGGTGATTTCCCACCTTAAAGAAAACTAGACGGGCTGAAAGTGAAAAATATTTCTAAGGAACCAGATGTAATGTGTTAAGATGGCTCCAAACTGCTGACCAGAAATAAAACTGAGGTGGTTTAAGATTGTTTTGCCAGGTTAAATGAGTTTAGGACACTTGTCAAGCTGTTAAATCTTTGCTTCGATGAATTTATTCAGCTAATGCATTCAGTTTTCACAGTGATGCCATGGAGAAACCATTTATTTCTTACCTTTTAATAGTCTGATGATCCTTTTTCAGTACAGAAAACCTTTTGTGCAACAGAAACAGGCATGTTTAAATGGAACAGCCATACAGCCCAACAAAGAAACTTTTACGATTCTTTAGTTTTAAGAAGCAAAACACCTGAATTAAACATCCAGCATAGAAATGAACAATCCATTCATCTGTAAAGCTCTGCATTGCTGGCCAAATAAGGTTTATGGTCATACAAATAAAGTGCAGATACGCTCAGAAAGCCACGATTGGGTCAAGTATAAATAAACCCAACTTATGTTAACTCAACCTGGAAAATTCCCTATTTGAACCAACCATGGCTCTAAGTTACTCAATATTTTTGAAAAACATGTGGTAAATGCTTACCTAAGGTTATAAAGTGCAGATATACGCTTCTTGATTGTTTTACAGACACAATTGGGTCAAGTACAAATATATCCAACCGTTGGGTTGAATCATCCTAGAAAATGTCTAATTTGACCCAACCATGGCTTAAAGTTTCTCAGTATTTTTACAATTATGGCTTATTTTTAGACCAGCGTTGGGTCGATAAGGGACAAACCCAGTTGAGTTGAAAGTGACGAACTTCACCTTTGGATTGAAAAAGGGATGAACCCAGTCGTTGGGTCGTAACGGGACAGACCTAACTGTTGGGTCAAAAAGGGAGAAACCCAGCCGTTGAGTCGAAAAGGGGCGAACCTAACGAAACATGAACACTACAGAAGCATTTATGTGGCAAATGGTTAATGTTCATGTAAATGAAGATCATATGGTCACATCCTCACCAAGTCAATGAACACAACAGGCTTCCATAGTTGAAATCATTCGCGGTTGCTCTGAAAGCACATGAGCTTTCAGAGAACAGCATCTGCTCGGCTCTAGACAACAAGAACAAACTGCCTTCAAGAGCCGGATGCACTGGCACATCCCATCAAACATAAAACAGAACACAATGTCCTTTTCACCCGAACATCAACATTGGTCCATCATTCACCCTCATGTTATTTCAAACCAGCATGTTTGTTTGTTTGTCTGTCTTTCCTCTGTAATGTTAAGCAGCATAGCCAAGCTGTGTTCTTTTTTTTATAATGACAGTAGACGATGTCCAGGGCTCCTAAAAGAACCAAAAAGCAAAATAAAAGTCAATGCAATTCTTACGGGTTTGGAATAACATACAAGTTGCTTTTGATAAAGTCGAATGCAGAAATGTAAACGTACAGACTATTGTAATCCAGTCAATCTCGTTTCACACACAGACAGGTGGTGATGAAAGCTTTGGGTGGCCAGCTCAGATGGTGTGAATGTGTATTTATATCATCAGAGCTTGATGTCGCACATTACTCTGTGATGGTGTATGAGTGAGTACGTTCTCCAGTAAGAAACAAATTGATCCGACCTCTGCGGTTGAGACACGCAGCCGACACTTTGACGCATAAAAATCTCTTCATCCAGAATTATTTAATCCATTCTCCGCTCCCCGGAGATGAGCGTGTAAAAACTACAATCATCAATATTTATGAAGCACAGGACACAACAGTTGAGATGCAGAACGAGACTCGTCTCCATCGCGCCTTGTGTACGCCCGGAAGAAAATCAACCATGGTTTTATTCGAGTAGAAGTGTAACAGACGTGTTTTAGGCAGATTGATTTCCATTTGTTTTAACAACTAATATTAACTGGTTATTGTAAATACTGAATGAAGAATGTAAAAAGGATAGTTGAAATTTTTGGGTGAACCATCCCTTTAAAAATAATGAGTTACGTTTTTGTCTGTTTGTCTCACAGAGCTGTCGTTTGATCATGACATTTCACAGCTCCTGGAAACTGGTCTTGATACTTTATGGATAAAATAATCTTGGACATAATCTTCAGTCTCACTGAGAAACATGCTGTAAGAGGTCAGTGGATGAGTAAATGATGACTGCAAATGTACATTTTTCCATGTACTGTTCCTTTAAAGTCCCCATGAACCGGAAGTTGCGATCGTTTTTACTTCCGTATTTTCGTGCATTTCAGAGTAAAATGGAATTTCTAATGAGAAAAATAGTGGGCGTGAGTCAATTGGATGTATAAAAACAGCCATTACATTTTGAAATGGAACTGGCAGCACACTGACAGTTGAAGGGGAGGAGTTAATGAATGCTCCGCCCAAGCCATCTATCATACGTCACATAAAGGGCTCATACGACACGGCTAAAACGAATATTATCGATTGTTTAGATTGTATTATTGTATTTTCCACATATCCTGCATGTTTGTATCTCCCTTTTTGCGCGGCCTTTCTGAAACACGCAGATTTTTTGTGAATCATCGCTCTTGAAAAGCGAGGTGTATGATTGGCCAGTTAACCAGTGCGTAGTGATTGGTCGAACACTGCAAGCATGTGACGGAAATGTAATGCCTTTTACCACATCAGGTTCCCAAGCAATTGTACTGACAGGTACGTCCACCTTACGTGCCGACACATTTTGGCATCTTAGTGAAACCATAACTGGAACTGACGTAGATTTGTGGGGGTGAGCATTTGCTTTAAGATAGAATTAATCTTTTATTCCGGCACTTGCATTTTTTGCAATTTAACGTCTAATACATGCATGGGCAACTTATGACGCACCAAAGACACAGAAAAACACGTATACCTGCCGTAGTCGTTACAAAGGAAGTGCATTTTCAGATTTTAACTGAAGATTATGAGGGCACACACATTTTTTAAAAAAATGACCCACATTGTTAAACTATATACAATAAACACTGCAATGTTTCATGAAAAAATAGGCAATGGTATTTTTTATTTCACTGGAACTTTAAGTGAAAACTTACACTGGTCTGATCAATATTAACGGCAGTGCTTATAAATGCTCCATATGAAAACTCAACTGAGAACTGTTACTGTTCAATTTCCAATGAAGCGAAACCAGCTGGGTTAGTGCTTTAGTAAAATCTTCTGAGACGACGAGAGATCTCAAAGAGTTCAGAATGAGTCAAGAGGCAAGTCCGAATCCAATGTTTGCTTTAGTTCCTGTCTCCATAAGATACCTCCATCGGGTCGATTTTTGAAGGCAGCATGGATGTAGCCTCCCACAATTCTACGCGCGTGGGGAATTCGAAAAGGAAAAATGGCGGCCTATATAGCGTAGTGTAAAAGTGTAAATAAAGTTATATTTTCTCTTTTTTCAACTTTTGATTGCATTTCTAGTATTGTAGTTTTAAAATATTTGATAAGTCATCCAAATGTGCCCTTTGTTTATATTTCAAACAGAATGTCGTTACTCTGTCTCTGAAGGCTGTCCGAATGTGTTTCTCGGGGCTGCCTTTATGCCCAACACTGCCCCAGAAGTCATTGCCTCATGAGGTAGGGTGCAAGTCAGCTGCTTAAGCTTTCAGACGCAGCCAAGATGTCTGAGCTACATCAACACTGCCACCCAGAGGAAACTATCTGAAATATTGTTCTCATAGAGCGCATTTCATATAAATGAAACATCACCAGACTCAAATATTTATAAATATAAAAATTGTATATCTAATACAAGTAAAGATTATTGTTTTGATGACATTCTTTTACTGGAGATTTTTTTTACCGTTTATACTGTACAGTCTTTACCTCATTTAATATTATTGTCAAACAATTAGCACTTAGTTTAGTTTATTTGTAAGATTGTTAAGAACCTATGGTGCCTAATAACATTGTGTTAAAAGGGATAATCCCAAAATATGTGTATATCGGCTATTAAGATGAAAAAGTCTAAATATACACGTGAACTTTCTCTGAGAAATTTGTATGTTCCAAGTTTTGACTGATAATTTCACATCCATGATACTGTCCATTAATTATATTACATTATAAAATAATCTTACAGACGATTTCTGCAGAAACAACTTAAACAAAGGTTATGTGGCTCAAAATAAATCTCGGTGGACCTCTGCAACGAATCAATAACTATAGTTTTTGTTTAATTTACAACGATAAAATATGAATATACATTAAATCTAAAATAAATTGTTATATTATAAACAAACACAGACTGGAAGTTACCTTTGGACCAGGCGTCTGTAATATAAGATATTATATAATATTATAATTATTGCACTGTGTTACATGAGAAAGTGTCCTTACGTGTATTATGGTGGTATCACATAATAATAGCACATACTGTTTACCATGATACTGAATGATTATCATATGCATGACACGTGCCACAAGATACTTCAAACAACACCCTGTTTTGACCACGATAATACTGAAGATTCCACAAAGGTGGCAGCACATAGACAGCACCACAGTGTCCTCTAATGGCCAACAAAACAGCAGCATGAAATGACCGCACACTCCCCACAATGTTCTTTTATTTAACATTTGCAATTATTTAATAGATTCCCACAATACAGACAATAAATACATAAAGGTCCTCATGTACATCATATTCATCATGTGTAATAGCTGCTCCGTGTGTTTCGGTATTTACATGCGTACATTCTAAAAACCAACATGTCTACAGGTCAGGCACCAACATGTTCAGAGCAATGTTTAAAAAACTAAAATGACTATAGACGTGCTTTGCAGAAGACACTAGTAACATCTGCTTGAGAGATAGTTGAAACGTGTCATTCTGTCCCAAAATATTTCAGCTCTGACAACATGTAAAATGTTTTGCTTCATCATATTCAACACATATACAGTACTGTACAATCCTAGAATTATTCATATAACCATCATTATAGTACATTGATGTTACAAGCTGTGCACTTTTATCCTATATATACAAAACCCAAAGCATGGGCCGGTGCCAAGCGTTTTTCCATCTTGGCATGGCAATTTTTGCAATCTTAACACATTATCAGTTTCAAGCTTTTCACGAGATGTTTCACGTTGCTTTGCTGCATAATAATAATAATACGAGTCTGAATTCTGATAATGCAAAACGGCCTGACAAAGAGGTCAAAGGTGGAGAATAAATGATGGGAGGTAACATTTTGGATTCTAATCATCGTTTCTGGGGTCACCGAAGGTTTTGGGAACGCAATACTGGGGCTGTCGTGGTGTTTATGTGGAATGCTTGATGTGTCAGAAAAACAGGAAGTAGCCGGCACATATCAAACTAAAGACCACCTGCAGCTTCTTATGTGATGCTTCACAGTTTGTTTGTTTGACTTCAACAGATTCCTTTGGTAAATCGAAATAATCATTCCGTAAATGCAAGAACATGTCGACTGGGAACTTAGCCTAAAATCACAAACATCAGAAAACACGAAGTGGAAAACCTATTCAAAATCCAGTGTTGTGAGAATGGAATGTGACTATACAAAAGAAGAAAAGTAGATATAAAAAATAAACGTTTCGGGGTTTTTTTAGATCAAATTTTCACATCCTTCCACAAAACCTTCCGAAATGAGGTAGCTGGTGGGTACGTGTTGGCTCCTTTTTCAGAATTGTCCTTTAATTATATATCGAAAGGAATTGAGTATTATTAGCTCCAACAAATGCACAATGCAAATTTTCCAAGAGTGTAAAAGTGAAGATATAATTACATTTACAGAAAACGTATACAAATATATTAAGCAAAACCTAAAACTTTTTTAAAAAAACGTACAGAATACTAAGTGAAAAGTCAATATGAAAAGGAATTTGCAAGTTTCAGCATGATGTTTATATATTTGTATCTATGGATAATGTTTCCTTCGGTTTGCAGTAAAACGCTACAGGACCGTAATGGATAATCAGCTGAAAATCAAATAAAAATGATGAGGACAATCATTATTTTCCTTATGATGAATTGCTTACAGATGTCAAGAAACATGTATTAGGAAACTTGGGTCACTTTTCATGTTGACTTTACAACTTCCGATCAGTTGTTATGATCGACAGTTCCTAAAACTACTGCATAGAAAACACAGAGATGCAGTAAAGCCCTGTCAATGCACGCTAACGTTATATTATTACATTTAAAGTTTCACATTTCAAATGCACAAGCCCTTTAAAATGTAATGGATTTTGATTGGCTCTCAATATTTTATCGTTCATCAGCTAGAAAAAAGTGATCCAACGTTATTGTTGAACAGTATCATTCTGGTTGTGGACTCATTTTATACTGTAGTTATTGTCCTTTGTGTAAACAGGGCTTTATACATACAGTACAATATACTGTAACTGACTGTCTTGAAAGAACTTTGTTAACATGAGTAATATCCTTTAGTGTCTCAGTGTGGAGAGTTTGGATATGATCACATCAAATACTGCTCATGCAACCGGCTTCATTTCTAATCTATTCCACAGGATATGTGATTTTAAGGCTTGTGTTTACTCAAGCACTGCAAACAGTCTGCCGATACCATCATATTCATCTCCATCTCTAGAAATCATCTAGGAACATCTCACCCCAAAATCAAAAGACATTTTGCATTAATAAAAGCTTAAACATAAACATTTGTTTTGCTTTGGCATTTAAATGTCTCTTGAAGTTTCGTTTGCTATTTTGTACTGTATGATAGTATTTGTGATGTCTTTATTGTATGCTGACAATGGCACCGATAAGAATCTAACAAAAATTAATTAAATTAAATTTATCTCAACAGTCCTAAAACCGGTCTTTCATTTTCTACAAAATGTGGTTTCTTTTCATTTTGGGGTGAAATGTTATTGTGAGAATTCTGTCGTGAATCTCACTGACAGTAACAATATGCTTCAAATCATAATAATCTCCATCAACGACATATTTTACTGCACTTTGCCCAAATATCTACACACACACACGAAGAGCTCGGCTTTGAACTTCAGAGGAATCGACCAAACCAAAGGCCTCCGGGTTCCTCGAGAACCAGCCAGAACGCAAACTCAATTCTTTATCCGATTCCACTTATAATAAAGCCCTTAATGTGTCGATTCAGTTCGATGTAGAACACTGTAAAATGTTCAGTAAAAATCCTCTGAGTGCAAAACTTAGACTGACCATCATCATTAAAAACAACAGAATCAGAAAAATAAATAAATAGGCCACAGGCCGTTTTTCATGTGTTAACCAGCTTATCGTTTCTTTTTGCTTGTCACACATTGCTGTCCTCCAGCAAGGGTTCGAAGTCTTCATCGCTCCCGGGCAGCGGGGTGTTGGTGTGGGCTCCAGCCAGGCCGGTGCTGCTTTTAAGGGTTTGGCAGGGCGTGGCAGGTGGCAAGGGGTGTTCCGGTATGAATAGAGCGACTATAAAAGCAACCACAACCGTGCAGGCACCGAGGAGAAACGGAGGACCGGGGATTGTCGACTTCTATGCAAGAACACAGATGAGAGGAAAATGACATAACAGGAAGAATTCACAAGATTTGAATGAGACACGGATGAGAACGCTGTTGTACCTCAGTGGAGGTTTGGAGAGGGATGGGATAATCCGCTTCGGCTGTCGTGATGCCGTTCAGTTCGACATTAAAGAGGAAGAAAACGAAACCATAGAGTGCAGGACCCAGACCGTTACAGAGACCTCGGATGCCAGTGATCATTCCCTGAACCAGCCCTGAGGAATAAACAACACAGATCAATCACTCTACACCCAGAATATCATTACTTTAAGATTGAAATTGTGGCTGGGGTTTGCACGATTCGCAATGTTTTATCAATACCATGTTACTGATTTACCTTGTTTATCTGGATCTGCGCTGCGGGACACCAAAGTGCTGACGGCTGGAAACGTTATGCTGGACATAGCGGCTACAGCGCCGGCCGCCCACATCATCCTGAATAACATGACAAACAACTTCAGATAATGACTCCATAAAATATCAAAGTCGTTTTTAAAGTATTACTGCACAACGGTGAAGAAAAAAACTGAAGAGAAATGTATTTCTAATGTATTGTATCTTATAGTATTATCAAGTATTTAAAATTTACTTTGACTCGTGTGAGTAGCTCATTTAATACTTTTTTGGCATAGTTTTATATACTGTCGCATAATATTTTATATAATCAAAATTGTCTTTGTTAGAATTTCTTACAAGTACACAAACTACTACTGAAACTAGTTGTTTTCTCGCAGTATACTTTCACAAACTGAAAATGTGTATTGATGTATTGAAACATGAAAGATGTCAGTATTCACTTGCACCCTTTATTCGGGAGGTGCAGATAACGCGGGCAAAGCCCTTAACCCCCAGATTCAGGCCGGCTGAGTATAGCCAGGGGTTGGGAAATGCGAGTTGATTTAAACCACAGACTTATTTTCCCCTTGGAAATTGCAGCAACCAACCTGCGGCAGGACATGGTTTTGTGGGCCTCCCTTGGCTGAGGGTGTCTTGTGATAAAGGGCCAAACCCCCAATGAGGCTGAGGTGCACAACTGTTGATGTGTGGCATTGATTGGGAACCATACAAAGAGCACCTCACCAAAAGGCATCTTTCACCCGGGATATTGGATGTGATGAAAGTGGGATCACAAATCATGAGATGTCTCTCTGATAATGGCAAGGAAAGGTAAGTATGTATTTCTAGATTCATCAATCCCACAAACACAGAGGATGCCTACCCGATGAACCCAGTGAAACCTCAGACCTCCTTTTCTTAAATTCATATTCTTGACTGCTCCCTCTGTCGTGGGCAATGATGCTGAAATAGTGGGATTATAACACCTAGTCCTATTAAGCGAATCTGTGTTATACTTGCGGTATAAACGAATTGTGTGTTTACTCAACGTTTCCAACCGGACCGTGTATCATTATAAGCTTAAAATTAGACCTTTTTAGTCTCAAGTAGTTTTGATATAGTAGACTTCCTAGTGCACTATTAATACATTGCATGCTTATGTAGTGTGCTTGCTTAAGCATGCTTATAGAACACCACTTACAGGGGCGGTTTCCCAGACAAGCCTTAAGCCTGCTCCCAGACTAACTTAAATGTTAGAAGTGTCTTGATCAAAAACAACTTACACTGACATATCTTAAAATATATCGGTACATTTGTTTTGTTTCAAGATGCACACAGTAATGTTTTATTTATAAAGTACGTTTTTAAAATGACTAAAATATCCTAATTTAACTACGGCCTGGTTCTGATTCAACATAATCCCTGGGAAACCAGCACAAAAGTATACTTTTATAAACTTAAAATTAGAACATTTTAGTCCCAAGTCACAATTGATACAGTACACTAACTAGTATACTACTAACGTTTATGTAGTATTGTTATGTAGCTACTTACTACATACAAGTATAGGCCTGCTTAAAAATATCGCTTAAGTATACCTAATAAATCAAATGAACAAAAGAGTTTGTAGGAATCCATAGAAAATATTTATATTTAAATAATTTTGATATTTTGTGCAGCCCTTAATCCACATGTCAAAAATACTTACCACGGCTCGGAGCCCAAACCGTACCAGGCCAGCTGAAGAATCTGGAAACCCAGACCCAAAAGAACGGTGTTCTTGTTTCCAATGGTTCTCATCAATAAAGTGAGAAACAGAGTCTGTCATGAACACAAAAAAACAGTTATTAGATATATCATTCAAATCAGACATGCTGATGATAACAAATAAGCCTATTCAAAACTAAATGCTCTTTTACAAAAGAAGTCACAAGGATTATATATATATATATATATATACACACACACAATGTCGATACGTAATTCAAAGAATACCGTGGTATTACACCACTGCAGACATTTTGTGTTAAAACAGTTAATAAAGCCGCTCTTTTTCTTTACTTTTCTACAAGTGCCTCGCCATCTGCTCATTACAGCCCTGCTTTAATTTCATTAGCTCTACCTGTGAACTTTTAACGGAATTCAATTCAATTGGTCTCATCTATTAGAGGCACTTTCACAACACGTCTCGCCAGCCCGACGACACGAGCAATAAGGCAGATCCAAGAATATTGCCTCAATTAAATACCTGCGCCAGGATGGAGAGAATTCCCACCACGCCGATGAACACCGCGATCGTTTTGGGTGAGAAGTTAATGACCTGTGAGACAGAGAGATAGACGCACATCCCCATCAGTTTGCAGCGGTGAACCCGAATCGAGTGAACTCCGTTAGGTCCGGTAATGATCCGTCAGTGAGCTAAACTGAGACCAGGATACGCTCAAAAACAGACCGATGTTATCAATCGAAAACAATAAACACAAAATATGGATATAGAGGTGATACGATACGCTTATAATTCAATTCAAAACTGGAATATAACAGTAGGATGAGATTTTTTAAAAATCAAATGTGACATATTTGCAAAAAGTTGATAAAATAAACATTAAAATAAAGAAAGGAATTAAGCACGAATAATAGGTCATGAAAGTTTAACAAGTTCAGTTTTTTGTATCACAATATATCGCAATATTTTCTCCCTTTTAAATGACACTTTCTTTTAAACCTTTCTGGCAAATGTAGTAGGTCCTATATTTTATTTCACACAAAGCTAACAGTTCACATACTACAGAAACAAGATCATTTTTACTTGTCAGTAAAATGCTTTAGGTTGCATTTAAATGTTGTTGCAGCACAAACATATCTAACAGTCGCCATGCGGTCATTCCAGCGAATGAATTGAGGGTTACCAGATGCAAACAATAGGAGGCAATAAAAATGAAGACCCGGTTGTTTCATAAATTGCTCTGCGGGAAAACTGCTGATTAAAATTGAATGCATGCAGACGGCTGCTTTAATTGGGCCGACAGGGCGCAAGGGCAGCAAAACATACGCCATCTTTACTCTTTATCATTAAAAGCGTCAAATTAAAACAGTACCTGGCGTAAGTAGAGGAAAAAGCTGGAGTATTGGCCTGCCTCTGGGAGATACGACAAAAATACTGTTATACAAATGAGAAGAACTGTTGTGTCCTGTCCAACCTTCCTTAAAGACTGTGAAAAAAGCAAAAGAAATCAATTAAATGTCTGAATCATTAAGCATTTTGATATTTTGTTACATTAATATCAAGTTCTTACAGCGAAAGGGTCGGCTTGTTCCCAGGATATCGGCGCTCCCCAGGTATTCAGTCTCATCTTATCAGGCAGAGACTCTGGCACGGCCAGCTGAATGAAACAGATGTCGGCCAGCGCGATAAGCGTCGCCAACAGCACCACCAGATTGTCACCGTAACTGGCCGAGAGGTACGCGCCGATGGCCGGGCTCGTCACAAGACTCGCTGCAAACGTCGCAGAAACCTGAAGCCATGAAAATGAATTCAGGGCATGATTGTATGTATATTTTGCTTGATCAACAAAATATTGATCTGTTATATGTAGTCATATCTTTTCAAAATGTTTCACTAGAGAAGATTGAATAAATGTCCCTTACGAGTCCGTACGCCGTACTCCTCTCGTGCACGTCCGTGACGTCTGCGATGTACGCAAATATCACGGAAAAGGTGACGGAAAACGCGCCGGACATGGATATCATGGCAAAATACCACCTGAATACAATAACACAAAGGAATACAAGAGGAGGCCTTAAAGTGAGACACAGCGTTTTCAAGGCATCCATTTTTCTATGAAATTTTCTCATGACTTTTCTTTATATGACAACTTCCCTGATGTTTTAAGATTTGTACAACCGTGGCAGTGGGTCTTACCACGGACTGAGTCTCATAAGAGGTATGGGGGCGCAGGTGAAGAATACAGTAACCAATAGAAACGATCGTCTGCCCCACACGTCTGAAAGGGCGCCGATCAATGGCGCGCTCATAAACGACAACAGACCCTGTTGAACAACACACGCAAAATCATCCTGACGTCAACCCCCACAGATTCGCTTGAAGTGTATGATACAGTCAAGAACATTTACCTTCACGCCCTGAATGAGGCCGTTTATTAGGAAAGTGTGTTTGGGGAATGTTTCATGTAAAACCTGCGAATGATAAAGATAAAGATAAGAATTCAATTCAGTTCTCACTACAGGGTAAAAAAAATATACAGTTTTAAACTGGACCAAGACGTTATCAAATATACTGCTGTAGTATTTTTTGTTTTTAAGAGCACGAGAGTATAAATCACTGTCGACTTTCTTTCTGCAGAACAGATCATCTGGGACATTCTCCACGGACAGTTACAGTACGAGTAAATGGGTGAACTGTTCCTTTAAGGAATTAAAAGCATTCATCGTGACAAGCACAAGCTCAGAATATTAAAAAGTTAAAGGACTCACAGTCAGCATGGGCGTCGTGAGGAGACCCCAGGCAAAGAATTCTAGAAAAATGACCACCACGGCATGATACACGCTGGGCTTTCCAATTCCCTGCCGGACCTGGAACATTAGAAATGACATGAAGCTGAACGTGGCACGTTTCCAAAGACTACAGGTTTCGATGGGAACCATCATTGGTATTCATATGGGGTCTCTGGTTAAACAAAAGCTGGTGCCGAGATGTCCTAATCCAGCACTGACAGAACAGTTTTCATGACCCTGCCTTAAATACTCACTCTTGTGATAGCATTCGGCAGATGACTTGATCCAAAACAGGCATACAAATGAGGGAGATTTTGATCCGGCGCGTCTCACGAGAACACAATATCCTCACGCAATTGGGATGATGGGCTCGAAATTGCGAGTATTTTAATCGCATGTCCTCCCTAAATGTAACGTGTGTGACACTGTACAACAATCAAAACACTATCGCAATTGCAATTTCACATTACGTTATTTTAAATACCTTCACAGCAAGCCTCTTAAAAAACAGATCATCCGTCTCTTACTTATGTGCAATGTAAGAATAAAATATGATGTGTTTATGTCGTTTTAACTGTTTCTCCGAAGACTATGAGGGTTTACATTATGCTGTGCAATTAATCGAAAATTAATCATAATCGTCAATTTTGGCCCTTGGGGTTAAAGGGTGCCGCATTCCATTTTGCAAGGATCATCTCTTTTCTTGTAGTATAAATTAACAGCGCACCCTTTTCTTTACGGTCGTTCAGCGGGGCTATTTCTTTACATTTATTTTTCAGTTGAATTCAGAGTTTAAAAGGCAAGTTTTTTAAAAGTTAAATGTCGTTTTAAAGGTAATCGTGTTAAATAATCGGGATCTCAATGTTGGCCAAAATAACGGCGATTATGATTCGTGTCATAGTCGAGCCGCCCTAGTTCACATTGACATTGTGATACGATCGGCACCTCCGATAACACAAGCGGTTGAGCACTATGCAAAAGTATAAAGAGAAAACAGCCACAGCGCTTTACTAAAAGCTGAACCTGTTAAGAAAACAAAGCATATTTTTGGTGCCTGTCAGTTGAGTATCTGACAAAACATTTCGCAGTATTTACATATTGTTTATTTCCGCAAAAGATCATTCATTTAAATAGAAGTGTAATTTGTTTCATAAAAAACCACGTGATTTTATAACTACTAAACTTTAGCATTTAGTGTTTTAAGGCGAATAAAAGAAAAAATGTTCCCAATATATTTCATCATTGAGGATTTCTTTTTTTTTAAAGTCTAAAAATCTCGTCTCTTGAACCCAGTCTCGTGTCTCGTCAGGTGGGATACGTGTCTCGTCCCACCCCTAATTAGGAGACAACAAATAGCAAACTAAAACTATTTTTATAGATAAAGAATCAAGTTCCATGTAAAGCATATTTAACGTGGCAAAAGTTGGTCAATTTTTTTCCAGTGTAACTACAACGTTTTATTATACGTTAAATTTAAAGCGATAGCTTAGTTCTCATTAACAACCATCAATAAAACTCTTTGTTCTGATGAACAAACGAAAAGTTATTTGGAAGAATGTTAGTAAACAAACAGATCTCACCCCCATTGACTTCCATAGCTGGGAAAATCTATACTATCGGAGTCAATGGGGGAAGAGAGCGGCTTGGCTACTGACATTCTTCCAAATAGCTTCCTTTGTGTTTAGCAAAACAAATAAATTGATAAAGGATCTGCGTGTAAGTAAATTATTAAAATATTCTCATTTTGGGGGGAACTATCCCTTTAATAAGTACAGTATGTGCTCTCTCTATTTATATTTCTACAGAACAAAAGCGGTGTTATCAGTGACACGCTTGACACCTTCACACGCGTAACGCCGAGCCCTCGGTGACGTCAGCGATGAGTGAAAACATCTCCATGACAACAGACACTCTCAGAGTGAGAGGTGAGACTCGTGCGTCAGTCCTTTTTGAATGCGTTCATTGTTAATTTGATAAAATATAAAATCATACCGAAAGTACGATCAGAACTCCGATAATACACGCAAAAGAAAAGCGTACGGCCAGGTGTGCGTCGGTACAAGTGCGCGCGCTCTCTCTCTCTTGCGTCTGTTACGTAATAAGATACTTGATCGGCTGAAAGTAGCATCTGTTAGCTTTACCTCACGTTCAGACGACAAATCACGCGTGACACGCGTTAATACACGATGAGATGTGTCTAAAAATACCACGCGTGGGATTTGTCGACACATACAATGTTCATAAGCCATCTCGCAAACGCACAACTGTGATGTTTCGCGCTAACGTAAGCCGGGATGCTAACACCGCTTCACGCGCACAAATCTGCATACGTTGACACGATATTGCATACACGTCATACGGACAAATATAATATGAAACAACGTTTATCGATGTGTTTTATTTGTCGCGTTTTTAACACATCTAGCAGAAATAAACACAAGACGCGCCCGCTGCGTGTTGGATTAACATGCGCGTGCTTGGGTCATGTCTTCACTTACCGGGATGTCGTGTCTCGTTATGATTTTCTTGACCAGCACGACCTGGTTGCTGTGTTTTGGATCTTTCTCTCCCTGGGCCATCATCGTCTCATCACAACTCACACGAGTCACATAAAATCCATCCTGCCGGGTGCATATCTGCGAACCTTCCAGCTTTAATACCGAGGTGAAGCCGTCTTAATATGACTTCTATATTTCAAATCAAGTGAATAAACTCGGTACATACAAGACGAGACTGGAAGCTGTACGTCGACTGAATGAATCCACACTGTCGATGTCTCGTCTGTGTGCGCTGAATGCGTGAATGCAGCGCGCAGAACAGCGACCTCACGCGACGGCGCTGTGAAACCGCAGACAGCTGTTCCTGAACCTGCATCGCATGATGCTCGCACATAGTGTGCCTTGGAGGACAGTAAACTCAGCTGATCTGGACTCAGGATGGCGGTTCAGTTTCTCACTGGGCCGATGGCAAAGGCGCGTCCCCCAGATAATGTTTTCCTTTTTCAGATGATGTTACCGAGTAGATCGAAATGAGGAAGGCGCATCATTACAGAACATTATGAATGGCATTGCTTTTATTAGATGTATTTATTTATCTTGCTTGTTTATTTGTTATTAAATTACTTCACAGTGTTGCATTCAAATAAATGTAACCATTTCATGCATCAATTATGGTTGTTTTGCCTTTGTTTTTATCACTCTTTTATTTTATTGCTAGAATTTTATAGTCTTATTTAATTACATTTACATTTTTACGTTTAGTCATTTAGCAGACGCTTTTATCCAAAGCGACTTACAGATGAGGAAACATTGGAAGCAATTATAACAACATAGGCAACAAAATACATAAGTGCACTTACAGATACATAAGTGCATCAAAACTAGTCCATTAAAACCTAGCACAGTATACAAAGCTTATATATGCATAATTGCATAATGAATAATTAACACTGCATATAGGATTTTATAGTCTGTCTGATATTTGACCTGTGTTTTGACTTGCACAACCTTATATGTTTTGCTTATTGTCAATGTTTTCTTGTACAGCTGCTTTGTAACAATGAAAATTGTCAAAAGCGCTATATAAACTTGACTTGGCTCTTGGAGCATTATTTTAACTTATTTAAAAAAATGTTTTACTTGTTACCTACTATATTTACAACTTCAGTTGACAGTGTATAAAGGATGGTGCACTAGTGTAACTATGCCATCAAAACCCATGCATTCGCAGGAAATGGATTCATGTCCCTTTGGGTAAAATCATAAATGTTATTTACAAAAGAGCTATTTTTAAGCTTTCAATAATTAATTTAATAACAATGTTTTTGACTGAAGCAATCCAATTTGGTGTGGCTTAATTGAAATAAATTGCTCTCTCTCTCTGAGGTGATACGGCAGCAGATCTGTGGCGAGCTGGTGAAGTTTGTTTGCCTCCATCACTAAGCGACAGGTGTGCTCATCTTACCTGCTTTAGAGAGACTACATGACACTGTACCTGTGAGTGAGTATATCCACTGGGACACACTATTTAGCACTCGACACAATCCTATTGATGTACACAAAACAGAAGAATTGAATTAAGTGGAACACACGTTAAATCAACAGTAAACAGACTTTAAAATGGCCCTGGCAAGTGGACACTGGATTGACAAGGAAATTGCAGGAGTACCTCCAAGCCCGAGGTGAGCGATACAACTTTCTTTGAGTGTCTCAAACCTTCACAGACGTGATCAGACACTATACGTAAAATGCTTTGACAATAAATACAACTCTTATGGGTTGAATGTGATGACAGTATGTTTTTAAATCCTACAGATACGGACATGCGATTACTGTAGTGGGAAATATTGCCTTCTTGTTTGGAGGAACGTCAAACGTAAGCACAGAGGTGTGTTAACCCACTAACAAAACTTCACTTACGTGGCTCATAAAGATCATTGATTCTTACGTATACTAAGATATATATTTTATGGCTTTAGGAATATTTCCCACTGTATCTTAATGACTTCTACATGATCACAGGTATGCAATTTACACGTTAAGAAACGTCTCTAAATCAGTGGTTCTCAAACTGGGGGCCCCGAGATCGATCTAGATTTTGTAGAAATTTTGCGTAGATTTTATGGAATCAAACATTAAACAAAATATGACCACCATCAAAAGAATTGAGCTTCCAACATTGTTGAATATGTTTCGGGTTAAATTAAGATTATAAGTGTTTATTTGGGGGGCCGCAAAGCTATGCACCCTATTTACAACTAACACGTTTGAGAACCACTTCTCTAAATCACCAAGTTTGTCTGACTACACAGCAAGACGTAACATTTTAAATGTGTCAGTTTCAGCAAATCTTGTGACGTGGGAGCAAATGCCTCAGAAAGGAGACGTTCCCACGGCGAGAGCAGGACACTCACTGTGGTGATGATAAGACATTCCCATAAAAATGTTCATTCCGTTATACTGTGTTCGAAAACTGCAACAAGCATTTCACTCTTCTCATAGTGTAGTTAAAGGAAAACTCTACTTGTTTGGAGGATCTTCTCATCCCGATGCTAAAGAAGGGCTGGCAGGTGTCTACTGCTTTGACATTGGTATGATATATGAGATTGGTCTGTAAAATCAAGATTTTCTGCTCAAATAATCTGTTGAGTAATTTGTTGAGTCGTCCGTTCTTTCTCTTGTGGATCAGTTACTATGATGTGGGAAAAGCTGCCCACCTCTGGCGTGTCTCTGCGGACACTGAAACACAGTTCAGCAGCTCTGGGAGAGAATATCTATGTGTATGGAGGCATTCAGGATGGAGTCCCTACGGATGATCTGATGATGTTTAACACAGGTCAGTTCTGTGCGTGCTACAGTAAAACCTGAGATAGGAATGCAAGTTGCTGGGAAATTAAATTGTATCATCATTTACTCATTTATAACTCTTACATGGTTGGAAATATGACATTTATAGGTACAACATTAATAAATATAGGAATATAATATAATATTCTTCAAAATGTCCTAATTTTGTGTGTCACGAAAAAATTACACGAAGGTGAGGAGAGTAAATGATGTTTAAATAGCTCCTCTGCTGTTATTTCAGTGTCATTGAATTGGATGCCCATCAAAACCACTGGCGCTCTCCCTTCAGAAAGGTATTTCTGTTTGTGAATTTAACTTCACTTCGTGTTCATACGATCCATCCTTAAAAAAGGAATAGGAGTGAACAAGTGTGTGAATGTTTAGGAAGTGAAAAAGTGAAAGCGTAATCTTTAGGCCATCTGTTTAAAGCTGCTGTGAACTGTTGTTTTGTTTGCTGAATTTATGCGTTTGAGACTCATCGCATCCGTCATCTTTCCAGCCTTATGTTTATCTATATGTTGTGTAGATATAACCACTCACTTGCTGCAGTGGGTGAGCAGATATTCTTGTTTGGTGGTTGCTCAGAGGACGGCTCGCCCATCAAAGACATATGTGCCCTGAATACAGGTACAACACAACTGCTACGGCGAGACAATTTTTTTTCTTTTTACTCTCATAATTAATATATATATATATATACTGTATATAGGACATAGTGAATGTTTTCTCTCTTAGAGAGCCTGGTCTGGGAACAGTGTAAAGTGAGGGGAGACTCTCCTGTGGTTTGTGCTGGTCAAACTTTTACATCACATCACGACAAGGTGATAAAATCAGTTTAAATAAAATATAAATAACATAATAATACTATAAAATAACATGAATACATTACATCTGAAGAGAATGTGAATGGCGTTTGCTTGGCAACATAATTCTACAGTGTGGGTGTCACAACATCACTCATAACAGTTTTAGTTCTTCTTTTGTCAAATTTCAATTGAAATGTTCACTTTTATTCTTGTTTTTTAGGATATTTACTTATTTGGAGGAACAGTCAGTAATCCAGATGGAGCAGAATCATCAGCCAATGAAATTTACAAATTAAGCATCGGTAAGAAACACTGAAACTGAATGTGGAATGCCCACAATCCACTGTTTTATTATATTATTCCTGTTTCATCTGCATAATACAGCAAAGATGAAATGGAAGGTCCCGCTGTATGTGGGCATCCCTCCAGTCAGACGCCACGGACACACAGCGTTCATTGTTCATAGCCACGTATGTTTGTCAACAAGCTTTAAAAAAGTATTTGTAGTTTGTATAAAACTATCAAATGTGTGAAAACAATTATACATGGTTAGTTATTCTTTCATTGAATTCATAAACTTCTTCAGCTTTATGTGTTTGGAGGCAGAAATGAAGAGCAAGAATTCAATGATTTGAAAATAATGAAATTAATCAATCCTTCGGAAAGACAGCCAGGTAAATATCATTGTCTAGTCTCCAGGTGTCATTTTATCTGAACTCAACGTTCATCATAACTCACGCTGCTCTGTGTTGTACAGTGATGAAAGAGATTCTGTCTGAGTTTGGACTGCAGGGCGTCAGTAACAGGTGACACATCTCTCTCATTCAAGTTTCATATGAAACCTCTGTTTTCCGTTATTCAAAACAAGTCTCTTTTAGTTTCACACCGACTAAGATTCCCAATGTGAAGTATGAGCTCAGTCAGTCTCCAGTGACCATTAAAAACTACACAAATGAACACATTCAGGTGATATATGCATTTTACACACAACATAAAGTCACATAAGCATTCAGTGGCTTACTGTAATGCATAACAAAAAGTCTTATTAAAGTCAAAATGAAGAATTATCTATTATTTAAAGTATAATATATTTAAAGTATAAGTGAATATGAATACATCATGGTATTATCTGTTGGAGTGAATTTAACTTATATTTAAAATGTGTCTGGATGGTAATCAATAATGGGAATAATAAAGCTTTCTTTAGAATATTCACTTAGTATTTCATTTTGTAATTGGAAAGGATACGATTTAAAGAAATAGTTCACCCAAAAATATTATTAAAAGATATTTTAATTGTAACTGAGCCGTTTTGGGTCACCATAGACTCCCATTGTAAGACGAAAGGGAGTCAATGTTGACTCAAAACGGCTTGATTACAAACTTTCAGTAAAATACCTTTATTTGTGTTCAGCACAATAAAGAAATGATATACAGGTTTGTAACAACTGGAGGGTAAACAAAACATTTTTGGGTGAACTATTATTAAGATAAAACATTCATTTTATTTTCTGTAGGTGACGGCTCATAGAGATTTCACAGCAGTGCGTGATGAGGCCATGAGGATGATCCACAAAACTTTTGCCATGTTAGATGATGAATTCCAAAAACTAGACCGGTAAATATCATTATGTACCAAATAATTTCCTTAGCCTATTAGTGAAAATATATGAATCTGTTCTCACCCATAACAGAGAGAAGGCTGCACTCGTACGGGACACAGAAGTTCTACGGAATGAGCGGGACGCTCACAATGAGCATCTCCTAAAACAGAAACAGGTCCAGTCTCATTCACAAATGTTAAAGGAATTGTTCACTTTCCATATACATTTTCATGATAATTTACTCACACCTGTTGTCATCCATCGTTTTTATTTAGTTCAGTTGGTTTGTTGTGAAAACATTCCAGGATTATTCTCCATATAGTGGACTTCAATGGACTCCAAACGGTTGAAGGTCAAAATTACAGTTTCAGTGCGGCTTCAAAGGGCTTTAAATGAGACCAGACGATGAATAAAGGTCTTATCTAGTGAAACAATTGGTCATTTTCTAAAAATTTAAAATGTATGTGCTTTATAAACACAAATGCTTGCCTTGCTCTGTTCTGCGAAGCACGTTCACGACTTCACGTATTACGTAATTACGTTGAAAAGGTCACGCTTGACGTAGGCAAAATCCAGGATACGCACACGAAATGACCATTTCAAACAGTAAACTGACACAAAGACAATTGAAAATGTGTCATTGAACATTCATCAACTTTTGAACGGTCATCCTCCACATTTGTAAACACTGACTTGGTCCTTCATCAAGCGTGACCTTTTCTACGTAATTACGTATTACGTGAAGTCGTGAACGCTCCTCGCAGAACAGAGCAAGGTGAGTATTTGTGTTCATAAAGCATATACTTATTATAATTTCTTTAAATGACAGATCATTTCCCTAGATAAGACACTTATCTATCATCTGGCATCGTTTAAAGCCCTTTGAAGCTGCACTGAAACTGCAATTTTGACCTTCAACCGTTTGGAGTCCAATGAAGTCCACTATATGGAGAATAATCCTGAAATGTTTTCAACACAAACCTTCATTTCTTTTCGACTAAAGAAAAAAATACATATACATATTGGATGACAACGGGGGTGAGTAAATTATCATGAAAACGTATGTTGAAAGTGAACAATTTAATATATTACTGCTTTAAAAAATCTGTCATCAGAAGAGTTGTGTTTGTTTGCACAGTCCTATACATGACATTGTTAGATGTGACGCGCTCTTCACAATGAATGGTTTGTGGTTGTGATGGGATAGGAACTTCAGGACATGTTGGAGAAACACAAAGCTCAGAACGAGGCCTGGCTCCGCGCGCGAGCAGACGAGAATGACAAGGAGAGAAAGGAGTTGTGTAAACTGAGGGTGTGTGATCTTCCAGTAACCACAAACACTCACTCCCTACAAACTAGTGACAGATGCACACCAAAGACAGCATGCTTTAAACTTACAACAAATGCATTATACCTGTTGAAATGGAGAAAAATGTTTTTCGTGGAACATATATGGAGAGACAATGATAATAAGCTCCGTCTATGTGCTAGAAAACGTCAAAAAGGTGGCTACATTTCAATTCTCCAAACTGATGGATGTGTAATGTTGTGCTCTATTTTTGTCCAATCAAAAGGTCCCTCCCTGCAACCAATGGATGGTCAATTATTAGCCGTTTCAAAAACTTAAAAACAAGCGCACCCATATGCCCAACCTACACATTGTTTTACTATAGGAAATATGTAGAAGCTGAAGTTGTCATCAAAAGTTCATTTTAGGTCAGCCACACCTACACACTCCGGAGAACGTCTGGCGTCATGAACGAAGAGATTCTTTAGATGTTTTATTATTATTGGTTTGATGTTCCAGGAGGAGGTGCTTCACGAACAGGAGAGACTGAAAGAGGAGCAGTGCAACATCCAAAAACGCAGCGAGCAGCTCCTGTCCATTATGCAGCAGTTCAAAGGCATGTGAAGACACTGTCTCCATGGCAACCACAGAGGGAGACGGCCGAGTTTTGTTTGGGAAGCGGCGAGATTATTGATGCCACTCCCTTTTATTGTGATTTTGGGGTTTTATCGTCTGTCTGGAGGTTTGATGATTCTGCCGTGGGTGTTAATGGATCTCGTGAGAAAAGACGACCGGATTACCAGAGATGACAAAGAGAAGTATCACTTTATGACCGGTTTAAAGGAAAGGATGCTTTATAACTGCTTCTTTCTGAAACATGTATGAAATCTTTTTAACGCCAGTTGTTTATGTACAGTCCAAAATTGTGAAGCCTCTGGGTCAGTGAGAATGATGGTATTGTCATGACCACACATCACGACTTTATCTGTCCTTTACACCAACAAATAAAACATTGACTGGATTGAACTTTAAACTCTAGTAATCCTAAATCTTAATGTTTTGTATAAATTGTCAAATATAATTTCAATTGATAATTTATGGATTATATTAGGCTATATAATCTCATAGGTGACTTTAGTCATCGTCTCATGCATTTCAATAGTCGTATAGGCTACATTTAAAGCCTTAGGTCACCTTTCTTTAGTTTATGAAGCGTATAGGTAAATACACATCAAACCGACTTTGTAAAACATCTGCTTGATTGAACAAACATGATGTGTGTTTGCACAAGACACGCCATCAAAGAGACTGTAGCCTATAAGCTATTGCCTGTCATTCATAAAAATATACACAGTTGAGTATGACATCACGACATTGCTTCTCATATAAACTATCATCCAGACCATTGTCAGTGGGTTTTTAAGGACAGCAACCATATCTCCCCAACTCCTGTCGCAGTGCTTGCGCATGCGCACACGAGCTCGCCCGTCATGTCGAAAGCAGCCGAAGTGGAACGACAGAAAACGATCCGCGTCCCACTATTTGGCAGGAAGGTTGGTCTCGCAGCGCCGGTCGCGCACTATTTGGCAACGGGGGAAGGGAGGGCAGGAGCTCGGCCGCATTCGGGGCCGCCTGCGCTCATCAAACGCTGCTCATTGAACAGACAGTGAAGCAGAGCTGGAGTGGAAACAGTTGTTATGCCGTAATATGCGTGACTTTCTAAATTATTGTCGGGGTAAGCGAGCATCCACGCCATTAATGTCACATTTATGCTTGGTACTTTAATAAAAAAGGGCGAAACGCGGACAAATGTGGTGAAATCTGCAGAGGGGGAGGTGACGGGGGTTTGCTGCGAGCCGTGGGGACGCTTGGTCCAGACGTTTCTGCTGAAAATGTGTTTCTTCTGCTTCCTTTGTTTCTGCTGCGGGACTGTAAATAAGCGCTTGAGCCAAAATGGCGGTCGGAGCCGTTGAGCCGCTTCGAGCTAGCGCACTGCGTTTAGACACAAAAACGACACGTTTGTTTGACTGTAAGATGTTTCTTTAACTGCGTGTCCACCCCGTGTGCCTTGTCTGGTTTCAAGCGAGGCGTTGGGGTGCGTTGCGAGCGATGTTTGATGCTCAATGAGGATTGTTAGCGAGCTCGAGGCGGTTAGCTGGGCACATTTGAAATGGAGCATTCGCTCTCTAACGTTGGCGTTTATGTTCACTTTAAGTCTCTTTTGGGTCGTGTAGTTGGTAAAATGGAGTATACGTGCGATGTGTTGGCTTACGTTTGTCTTGTCAGGTCTGCAAAGACCGTTAACGTGCTCATTTGTCTCGTCAGATGTGCACATTTGATCTCACAAACTCGGGTTTAAACGTATACTTGTGTGTGTTTATAGTGAAGATTGGTCAACTTGCAAGTCTGCTTGTCATTTAGCCTGTTAATGGCAGCAGTGCAACCCAATCTTGCCAACTGATCTCACTGCATTGTTGAGGGTTCTGGCCAATTTGAAATGTTAGGTCTTGAATTCATTAGTGGTCTCATCTGATGCTCACTGGTCAGGTTGCATTGAGACAGTCTACTGGATTTTCATCAGCACTATTGAAATGCATAATTTGGGGGGTTCATTTGGATTTGTCTGCTGGAGAGTTTCGTAGGGCACCTCTGGAGGGTCCATTGATCGATTGGGGTTGTAAAAGTGAGATTCTGGAGGACCGGTGGGTTTAGGATCAGGAAACCGGGTGGGTTTGGTTAAAGCATGTTTTTATATTATTTGATTTGTGTTATGTTTGTGTTCCACCCGCCCCCAATAAAGCAAAACATTACCACATGTATTGCGTTGAAGTCAGGAAAGCTGATTTTCGTGTTTGTTATGGGTTTTATGTAATAACATTTTCTATAAGCACTTATTTTACTGGCAATTTGTCAGTTAAACATTGTATATATCAATACTATTCTGATATGTTCTGGTTTACTTTGTTAAAAGTCATGTTATGAAATTGTATTTGATAACACTATTATACTGCATCATTGAGCTGTAAATTTTCTATTATTGTATTCGCCATTGTCATATGCTACCATTATTACAGCCGCTGGTCAACGTTTGACACAGTTCACTACTTCTGCTTCTACAGAAAAACTATTACATTCTCATACACTGGATATAATGCATATCCAAATTTGCTTCATCATCCATGTGCTGATCTTTAATGCAATAATATGGAGAACTACAAGCTGAGCGCCAAGATATTGTGGAGCCGCTTTCGAAATGTGGGCATGAAAATATATAGGCAACAAATGCATGATTCTCGTTCGACAAGAACATGTCTGTGTCATGTTTACACTCCAAAATAAAAGGTGATATGCAAACGAAGAATGTTTTTATTGTAATCGCAACAATTGTTTTCATGAAAATTGAACATTTTCTCATTATTATAAAATATTATGTAAACTATTTGTGCATCATAGTAATATTTATTGTACTAACAAAAACAATGGTCAAAATGTTTTTATAATGTTTTGTTTTTGTGTTATTTAGCTGTTTTTAAGTTATTTTACCTAATCAAAACAATGCCACTGCAGCTTGATTGATATTACTTGGAATGCACAATAAAAACATGATTTTTTTTCAGAATGAAACTTTCAGAAACGGCGTTATCTGTTTTTGCAAGTAAACTCCACCTCATTTATTCTGGTTGAAAGAAAAAATATATTGCACTACTTTTTTTTATATACTGTTATACAGCAGAAAATTAAAGTTGCTTTTAGGAGAGAACAAGAATTGCAAAGTGATAGTGAAGGACAACATCCAAACCAGAAATGAGAAATGCTTATATTGAAAATATTTTTGAAAATCACCACAATACATTCAATAACAATGTATAATTTGTGAATATTACAAGAGACATGAGCAGAATCTAAAATGAAAGGATGGAAGATGTTTTAAGAGATAAACCCTGTTCTTGATATATTGCGTTAGGATTGCGCCACGGCGTGTTCACATGCAGCGGATTGGTTTGTAAAAATAAATAACGTGAAATTGTAGTAAATTCTGGTTTTAAAGTTAGTTGGACGGTCTGGTAGAACAAAGTTCATCAGCATGAAACAGAGCTTGACTTTATCTTCTCTGGTGTAACAGGGTTGAGTGAAGTGGTCTTGTGCTTGTAGTGCTCTGTTGTGTTGTATAACAGCGTTTGATTTGCTGAATAATGAGCGTCATGTTATTGTTAATCTGCTCTGGGTTCTTTGGTATTTTGAGCGTTGGGACGTCACAAGAGCACATTGGTCTTTAATTCAGTTAATGAATAATGGGCCTGAAGTATGAGTGTTGCGTCTGCACAATATGGACAGAAATATGTTTATGATGTCGCACAGACATTGCCTTTTGCTGTGAAACTTTCAAAAATCGTAATGCCTGCAGTTTTTTCAGTAAGGAAATGAGGGGTTACTGCAGTAGTCTCTCATAGTCTGGTATGAAACAGTAACCCAACGCTTTGATAAAATCACATTTAATTTGACTTTCGAGGCTCATTAACATTGAGGATCTTTGGCGCGATTCCTCGGCCTGTCAGAGGATTTATCCAGCTAATGAAAATATGACCAGAATACCATTTACATTCCCACAACGTTACACAGACGTTGAAGATACTGTGCTTTTATTTTCCAGGTTGCTGAATCCCTTTAAGTGGAAGTGTGGATTATCATTCATTCCGGCCCGGAGTGGCCTGACACAAACCGCTCCGTCCACTCAACTGAGCTCCAAACCCAGACGGGCATCAGGGGGTCAACATTTTTTCTGCTTATGTGAGCGCCCCCTTTAGGTTGAACCCCTCCCCTTTACCCTTATTTTTATCTCATTAGAAAGAGAAAAATAGATCTTATCGCCCTAGTGTGGCAGCTGGGCTGCCCCCCCACACACAGATGAATGAAGACCCCATTCGGGAAGAGCACTGCCCAGAGATCCAGAGCTGATAACGGTATGTGTTCTCGTTTTTGTGGACGTTGCTTGTTTAATTTTAAGGGGACGTACACTTTTGAGGTTTTTTATTAATGGAGCTGCACAGGAGCAATTCCTCATTTTGAGGCTTGTTGAGGTCAGGTGTGCTGAAGGTGTTCAGACTTGAAAACAGTGGAAAACTACTTGGAAGACCTTCACGGCCGCATAGCATGATCAAGCACCTTGACTTTTTTCATGTGAAATGTTGCTCTTCTTATGGGATGTTATTTCTTTAGCATTTCTACCTTGAATGGTACATTTAATTTGATTGACTTCGCATTTTTGTGCAATATTCTTCTTCAATATTAATATATGGGATAGTTCACCTAAAAATAACAATCTTCTCAAATATAATTTGACAGATGTGTTTTATTCACATCGGAGGCAGTATCTGTAATGCAAGCAATTGTTTAGATCACTATATTCTTCTACCAGTTCACCAGGCACTTACACTTGTGTATTTTGAAAGAAGTGGGTGAATTCACGTGACGTAAATCCGACAGATCTCAGACCCGGCAGAAACAAACATGGAAGCGCCCGCTTATAGCAATCATTATAAAAGTATTTAAACAACGAATCGCATTCAGATGCACAGATTTGACTCGGAATATCAGATATTTCATAACATAGTTAGCAGTTAAAAGCAATACTTCAGTAACACAGCTGCTGTGTCTATGCGGTGTGTCATACATCACATCCTTGATGAGTAAAGGGTATCAAGTGACCCCGCCCACTTTTAAAATAACCAATAGCGGCTGGCAAAGCTCCATTTAACAGCGTAATATCCATAGACAGTGGTGTAAAAGTCTATCGAAAAGAATAGGAAGATCAGTGATACCAGTGATGTGTCATTTGAAGTCGTTTGGCTTCTACTTTACTCACCATGGATGTGATGTCTGATTTCTTCCATACAGCCTTAACATACAACATTCTGAGTAGACTTGAAACGGGTCGGATATGTTCGAAAGAGGATTTGATTGGACGAGAACTTTGACGAGATTCTGAAGTGTAGCATGATGTCATGGAATATCTTGATTTCTTTTTTTGAGACTGTCAGTTTTGAACGCCTATATTTTGCAAATAGGAATTTTGTCAGCACGTAGGATCATACGTCCTTAAAGCTAACTTATTTTTAATAAAAATTAAAAACTTTAATTTTGATTTCACTGGGGCTTTAAAGTGATACTTTCTTAACCGTCGCCTTGGAAAAGCTAGTCGAACACTGTAAGTAGTCACTGAAGCTAGTCAAACAGAAACAGGTGTCGCAGCCAAAAGGCGTAAAACTGAAAAGCACTCTAAAAAATAGCACTTTTTGATCTTTAATGGTGGTGCTGTTAGTTTTTTCTTTTTAATTATTAAGAGTTTCAGAAAACATTGTTTGGTGTTAAAAGATTAACAAAAACATGCACTGAAAATTTATGTAGATGGTTGATTATTTTTAAAGCTTTTAAATACGGCAACTGGCAATGTTAAAGCGGTTCAAAACATCTCCCCTTTAAACGCTATTGGTTGCGTCGGTTAAAGGAATATGACTTGACCTGAATAAAAAAATCCATGCATTCCAGAAGAACGGAGAATGTAAAGATTCACCACAAAGAAATGTATTATTACTGATAATTTTGAACTCATTTGCATTTTATTGCAGGGCATGCTGGTGTCTCTGCAAATATGATGAAGAAAAAGAATTCTCATAAGTAAGTGTATTCGTGTATTAGCACCTTATAATGTGGTTGTTCAATTAATTCAATTGTAATTTTTTTAGAAAAGCTTTGTTTAGAAATGTTTTAAATTACGAAAGCAAAGCGAATGCTGTTTCATGTTTACTTTAAACATTCATTGTTGAGAGATGTCAACTCCTGATACGTGATTGACACGCTTCCTCAGGAAACACAAAACCAGCGTAGGGCCCACGAAAGCCGTGGCTCAGCCCAGGCGGAATATCGTGGGATGTCGTATCCAGCACATCTGGAAGGAGGGCAGCGGGGCGGCGTCACAGTGGAAAGGGACCGTCTTAGACCAGGTGCCCGTCAACCCATCTTTGTACCTCATCAAATACGACGGCTTTGACTGCGTCTACGGCCTGGAGCTACACAAAGACGAGAGGGTGCAGGGGCTGGAGGTTCTACCTGACAGACTAGGTACATCCAGAACAAACACATTGATTTATTGAAGAATTATTGTTCCCGGTTGGGTGTTTCCCATCCTGGCGTTCGTAATGTGTCTCGCTCTCCTCGTGTGTCTTTTAGCATCTTCGCGCATCAGTGACGCCCACCTGGCAGACACTATGATCGGTAAAGCTGTGGAGCACATGTTCGAGACAGAGGACGGCACTAAGAACGAGTGGAGAGGGATGGTCCTTGCTCGAGCGCCCATCATGAACACATGGTTTTATATCACGTACGAGAAAGACCCCGTACTTTACATGTACCAGCTGCTGGATGACTATAAAGACGGAGATTTGAGGATCATGCCAGACTCTAGTACGTTCGTTCGGTGTTTTGGTCTAGTTAAGTTAAAAATAATTGTAGATTTGAAAAGAGTTGCTTGTAAAGGCCGCCTTGCTTTGGTCATTTTAAGATGATTTCTACATTCTAGTTTGTTTTGGTCCGTTGCAGATGACTCGCCCCCAGCGGAGCGAGAGCCGGGTGAGGTTGTGGACAGCCTTGTCGGGAAGCAAGTGGAATATGCCAAAGAGGACGGCTCTAAACGAACTGGCATGGTTATCCATCAAGTGGAGGCCAAACCTTCCGTCTACTTCATCAAGTTTGACGACGACTTTCACATTTACGTCTATGACCTTGTGAAAACATCGTAGGTGCGAAACGCTGGTGGACCAAGGAGAGGGGAGGAACTTCATGTACCATGTGCTCCACAAACTTTGCCAAAAGTTATCTTTGGAACATTTCTCGTAACATCTCTTGGAAATGGATTGACGGACATTTCAGTGGAACCTTGGATTACCACTAGTCAAGTGTCTCTTATCGTTGAACGGAAAGCAGGACTTCACATCCCCCGACATACACGTAGCTTAACACTCAGAGGTTTGCCTCAAGAGTTTCCCATTCCGGTTGGTGCCAGTGCTGGTTACGAAGACGCGTTATTTTCATCGTAAAACCAGAGGTTTGATTATGTTACGACAACACCGTTCTCTGAAAATCTGGGCTGCATTGGGGGTTTCTGACGCAAACGTTTTGCTGCGGTCACCTTGGGTTATGCCTTCATGTATAGTACACGGCAGAAATCGAGCTAGTTGTAGTTGTGGGAATTTTAAAAGCCTTTTTGTTTTGGGATGATTCAAAAGCTGCCAAATGTCAGACGGGGGAAACGTAGGGAGCGTCTGGGATGTCTTAAAGCATGCGCTGCAGTCTGCGTAAGTGCCGTGAGATAAATGGATGGAAGCTGGCAATATGAAGTTGCCTGTGGAAATCGTCCTCTTGTCTGTAAACTAGACGGACTCGAGGAGAGCAATCTGTCGTGTAACACAATTCACTGTCCTTGATGTCTTTGCGGATGTCTTTTATTGCGAGGCTGGCGAGCGGAAGGTTGTTGGTTGCCAGATGCGACTCGTTTTAGCCCTCCAGCAGAGAACTGTGCACACGGGCACCGTCGATAACACTTTAACATTTGTGGAAGAAACCCCACCATCATGTATTATGTTATTATAGTTTTTTGTATTTTGTTCCCTGTTTTTATATATATGTATCGTCACCACTCATAAACGCTAACGCAGCTATTATCGTAAGCACTAAATGTAATGTCTGGGCAAAATTTCAGCGCTTATTTAGTCCCCTTGTTTGTTTTCACCGAATTTTTAAATTTTCGTAACATTTCAGAACGTTTATAAGTAAACGCTTGTATACCTTTCGTTTTACTTCATGGGCTTCATTTAATGTTTAAAAGAGGCCCACTGATTTTAATTTTATATAACATTTTAAAATATATTTGCGAGTTTTCTTGAGTATTAGCGATAATATGGTGCAGAAAATGGTTACTGCATTTCTCAATTGTCCCCAAAGTATTTAGTGATATGCATAAAGTGTTTTATCCTGAACATGTAATGTTAAATGCAATAACAGAAAAAGTATTCAGGAACTTCGTTCACCCCATTTTTGTCATGCGACTTATCAGCCTTTGGGAGATTTGCTGTCTCAGATTTTCCATTCTGCCTGTCTGAGAGCCTAAAAGTTTGTGCCTCAACATTATCCTCCAGTATCTTTTTATGTGTATTTTGTCTGTAAGCGGTTTACATTTTCATTAGACTCGAAGGGCCCCCCCCCAAGGAATGTTACAGTTACTTGCAGCTGCAGTGTTTTTCACTATAACTGCGTTTTCTGCCTTTGGTTACCCTCTTTGCGTTTTGACATTTCAGACACACAATGTTGTTCAGTTGTCCTCAGGTCACACAGAGAGCGTGTTCGCTGCTCTCGATGTGATCCTCATGAAGACAGGGGTCATAATTCAACTCTGGATCAAAGGGAAAAGAAAATGAGACCTGTTTGTAATATCAAAATGCAATTTCTTATGATTTTGGGTTGAAGCATAACCCCTGCATTTGTTGACCACTTTAATGACATTCACCAGATTGGCACGTTTTGTTTTAATCTTAAATCTTTTCTGTTATGTTCAAGTTGTTTGTGATTCCCCAAGTTTCGACCTTGAATCTTTAATGCAGGCGACCCGATCGGCTTTCCAAAAACAGGACCGGTGGTCATCATGTGGCCACAGCGCAGAGGTAACAACTTGGGACTGTTGTTCTATATTTAAAATGAAAGCTAGGTCACTGTTAAGAGGCGAACAGCATCACACGCCCTCACTTCATCCGCATGCACTTACCAAATCGCCATTGATAGGGTCGTGTCTTATTCAAAATGGAAAACAGATGTGTCAATATGCAAACGGAACCCTTAGAAAAGACATATTCAAGGATTGGCCTTTTACATGTACCTACTGTAGTATTGTACTGTGTTTTGATGTCAGGTCGACGTGGGAAAAAAACAAAACGAAATATGAAAATTAGACCGTTCTTTTTGCATGATAAAAGTAGAGTTGTTCTCGTATGTTAGTGTGATGCATGTGTACTTGTCTTTTTTATTTTGGCTATTTGTTCTCTCAATGAAAGTTTATGTTTATTGTGTTGCTAATTGTGACGTTTCTGTTCTGGTTTTGAATCCATTAAAAAAACTAAAAGGTTAAACTAAGTATTTTATTTTTTGCTATGCTCTATAAGATCAAATGCACTGGTGTTGTGTGTGGCGTGCCAATTGGGAGGCAATGTACCAGTGTTAAACAGCATTTGAGGGATCATAACCTTTTTAGATACTGTTCTGCGACAGGACTGTTTGTTTTTATGAAGAGTGCCATATTTAACGAATAAACAGGCCTTACGTGATCGTGAAAGACCGAGAACCGGATTTCTATGTCGAGCGAGCGAACGTGTGCATGTTTGAAATAGAACGTATCGAACTCAACCTTGTAGGTATAGAAGTAGAGGAAATATCAGATGTTCTTCTATAAATGCACACTATAACTACGTGGAGAGAAGCGAACGTATGGTCCCTTTAAGATGCTGTTGCTCCTCTATTCATTTGTATAAAAAAGTCAGAAAAGAATAAAAAAGAAACTGTGCAATTTGATTGTTGCAGATACATGTATAGTTCAATTTTACTGTTCTTTCACGCATAGGTAACTGGCTTCTATTGGACCTGATCTGTTTTTGTCCTTTTTTAACATGTAGATAGTTCATTTTATTTTCATTTAAGTATAAACACATTTAAAAACCTGTTACTTGATTCATTAAGTAATTTTTATAATTATTATGTAAGTCTATCCTTATAAGATTAAAAAAATTAATGTGAATTTGTGTTTGTGAATTTTTTTCCCACTGTGGGAAGTGTCCGTGTAATTGCTAGGTGTGTAAGTGATATATGAAAATGCAGTTACTTTGGGATGTAAATGTCAGGATTGAGCCATTTATTTAAAGATGAGATCCACAACTCTTTTGGTTAAAATTATTTAAAAAATCAGTTCATTAATGGTAATGATGTGCAAGTGAGGTTTTGTGGGAAATGTCAGTTTAGTCAACTCACCTTTAATGTGCAGTTTTATCTTCACATTCGAGACAGCGATATTGAAGTAAATTCACAAATTGCTTCTTCGTTAAATACATTGAGCATATCTACAGTTATTACAGTAATTAAGGTATAAAGAAGGGGAGTTGGTGCTTTGAAACATATTTCATTAAACTTTGTTAGGCCCAATTCACATTTCGCGTGTAAACCCTGCGGAAAACGCAAGACGTGCCTCTTTCTATCTTCCAATGACCGAAAAGTTCAACTATTTCCATATCGATGCGGCCCATATTTGTGCACGACTGCGACTTGTTTACATTTAAAATATCGAATTTGTGCACGGAAAAGACTCGAAATGTGAATCGGTACTTATGCTGGGTTCACACCAAACGCGAACAATCCCGTTCCATGCTCTTACTCGCGGGAAAAGCTTATTTTCACGCGAGTGACGCCAAATGACAAATCTTTTCAACCATCGGATTAAGACGATATATAACGAAATCTGCATGTTGTTACTCGCGGGAATAGTTCGTTATTTTCACGTGCGTGACGCGATCTGACAAAGTGTATCAATGGGTTCACACAAAACACGAATTAGGCGAATTGGGCGGCGCGGCGTCTTCCGCGCAAATTGAAAATATTTGTCAGCTCACGTCACTCCCAGCGTACTTTATTTTTGCACTAGTTTACTTCTTTTTAAAAAATTGGGATTTATTTAAATTAAATCTGGCAACCACGATCAGAGCCAATGTTGGTTGACTCGAACAGAAACGCGCAAGCGTTCACAAAACGTGTCTGTATCTTGAGCGCGTCATATACGGCGTCTGTTGCATATACATTTGTTTAGCTTGGTTGTGGGCTTATGAACATTGTTTATTTTTTAGCATCTGCACTGGCACTAAAAGAGTTTATTTTACATAAACCTGGCAACCACGCTCAGACCCATGAATTGTTGACAGCAGCCGGCAAATCAGTACGCATACGTAACATTGCGTCATTAATATTCATGAACAAACTGTTGTCATAATAGGAAACGGTCTGTGAATTGACGACCCTGCAGGTTAAGCTGTCAAAAGACTCGCGGGAGTTCTCAGAACCAGTATAATCGCTCGTGCTATTCACATTTGTAACTTAAAAAACACGTGTGAGACGCAAAACACACAACGATTTGTCCAGGAATAGTTAGGACACTACCTTTGGAGAGCGCGGGTTACCTGGACGCGCACCTGTCCGTCTCGTCACCTGTGATCTTCAGCTATGGTGGAGGTGTTTTCGGGGCGAACGCTCGTGAATAAAGAGGGAGATCTGGTCGATCCGGAGGAAGCTCTCAGAAATAAAGTAGTTGGTCTGTATTTCTCGGGCGGATGGTGTCCACCGTGCAGAGACTTTACACCACTGCTGTGTGATTTCTACACGGAGCTGGTGGAGGAGACCGAACCGCCCGCACAGTTTGAAATCGTGTTCATATCGTCGGATAAATCAACGGAGGACATGGTGGAGTATTATCATGACATACACGGAGACTGGCTGGCCCTGCCCTGGTCAGATCCATATAAACAGTGAGTCGACGCATTACATTTTGATTTGGAATGCATCATGTAAGTAGTAAGAAAGCCCTGGTTGCAATATTAATGGGATCATTCACAACACAATGAACATTTTAAAGATATTGACAATAATGTTGACAGCCTAACATTGACCCCCATTGACTCCCATTGCATGGAACGTTTCTCTAAATATCTTTTGTGCACAACAGAAGAAAGTCATATATAGGTTTTGAACGACATGATGTTTTTGGTGAATGTGTCCCTTTAAGTGACGCAGTAACCTCCTGTAAGAGGTTTATTGCACACACACCTTGAGGATTATGTTTAAATAAAGACTGTAGTGTAGTGGCAATGCTTACTGCCATGATGCAATAATAAAACAAGAGGGGAACATGGAAATATCAAGGAATTGAAAACATGGCAAAGTTTTGAAATGCTGTCGAAAGTCTTCTTTATAATATAATATGAAGTTTTAAAAGTCACAGTATGTTGCTGATATTAAGACGTGTAACATGCTTACTGTCATGATGCATGTTGCAATAATAAAACAAGAGGGGAACCATGTTACATGTCTTCATATCAGCAACATACTGTGACTTTTAAAACTTTATATTATAAAATGAAGAGAATAACTCCATCTTATACTAATTTAAAAAGCATTATTGTAGTTATTGGAAAAATATGAAGTCGCTTTATAATGTCAAATTGGGATCATCATTTTAAAAAATGTTAAAAATTACTTTAAAACATTTAAATATAAAACTAATCAAAAAGCTTGGTCAACATTTTAAAATACTAAGTTTTCTCGCTGAATGTGAACATGTTTTCTGCTTCTTTTCGCAGTGAACTAAAGAAGAGATTCAATATCACAGCTGTACCGAAGCTGGTGATTGTGAAGGAGAACGGTCAGGTTATCACTGACAAAGGCAGAACGCAGATTCGGGATCAAGGTCTGGCCTGTTTCCGGAGTTGGGTCGAGGTGGCAGAAATCTTCCAGAATTTTAAAGCTTAGGAAACATGTGGACTGGTTTCACGGGTCCCCCTCAATCCCAGAGGGCTGCTGAAGCTGTTATGAGATCTTAAATTTAGAAAGAGCCAGAACATTTTTATGCAATTTTACAGAAGAGCTTAAACCTATTAGTTACGAAGACTTCTATATCAAAATCTTTTGCTACATAATTGTGAATGTAATTTATACAGCTGCTTTTATAAGAATCTATTTTTCCTTAATGCTGTGAATGTGTGCATATTCTCTACTGGTTAAATAACGTACTTGAAGAAGAACAGCAGGTGTTTACTGGTTGTGCATCTAAGTCATCTCTATTCCTCAGCGTCTCATTAAAGTTCTCATAAACGGTCCTTTGAGAGTCTTTTTCCATAAGACTCGGTTCCCTGTCGCTGTCTGTTTTGCTTTTCGTTGCACAACACACAGCAAACTTATTCCTTCAGTATGTCAACAGTGATGAGGTTAATGAACGTTTAATCTGCAGAGAACAGCGCTCGGGGATCTCGATTCCTCACATCACAACTGCACTTTACGTGTCTACTCAACAAAGCAAAAGGAGTCAAAGTGATAGTTCACCCAAAAATTTAAGTTCTGTCATCATTTACTTACACTCAATTCAATTTTATTTATATAGCGCTTTTCACAATTTGCATTGTTCCAAAGCAGCTTTACAGGGGAAAAATGAAAAACCCAAGAAAGGGTAAAACACACTACATGGTGTGTTATATAATAAATCCAATTATTCTAGTAAATAATATCTAATGTCAGCATCTCCTGGTGGTTTATTTAGCATATTTGCATTAAGTTAATGCTTGGCTGAAAAGATGCGTCTTTAATCTAGATTTAAATTGGGCGAGTGTGTCTGATCCTCGAATAATATCAGGAAGGCTGTTCCAGAGTTTAGGTGCTACGTATGAGAAAGCTCGACCCCCTTTGGTGGATTTAGATATTGTAGGTTTTATCAAAAGTCCTGCATTTTGAGATCTTAGAGAGCGTGATGGGTACACTCATGTCATTCCAAACCTTTATATGACTTTCTTTCTTCCACAGATCACAAAAGGAGGCTTTATGTAGAATGTTGGCAACCGAACAACAGCGATCAATGGGTACCGATGTTGTTCAGTTGCTAACATTCTTCAAAATATCTTATTTTGTGTCCTACTGAAGGAAAAAGTCATGGCTTAGTTCCGGTAGTAATAAATAAAGTTTGAGATGTCAAAACGTAATACAATCTAGAAAGAACTGAATCAATTACCCACCTTTTAAATGTCTGTCTAAGTTGTAAAAGTTCACGTACAGTTAAGCATTTTACAAAAACATCACAAGGGACACACAAATTAAGAACACGGATAATTAGGAACACCAAAACATAATCCAACCTTATGTGTTAAAAGACAAAGATAAGGTGGAAGACTTGACCTTTATGACTACACCACTAGAGAGCGCCCTCAATTGTGTTTTTATCACATTCCATTTCTCATCAAAGTGTGTTTCTGTATTTTAATAATTTATCTTTATCAAATGCTGTTTTATATGACTGAACGCGATTTATAATCAAAATATTTCTTTAAATGAGTCATGACCTTTGGGCTGGGTTTACTTTGTCAATGATACAAACATTCATTTATGATAAGTTAAGTCCAGGTAATAAATGCAAACCTGACATCATAGAGTTACTGCCAAATATGCGCTTAATGTGTTTTACCTTCTCAGATAAAGAACCTATAGTATAACAGCCTTATACCGTTTAAATATGTTTTAAGTTAAACATTTATGTGTAAATATAGCAGATTTGTTTTCGTTTGCCTTGTTTGATTTGTCTGGATCACTCAGAAGAAACAAATGAGGACATGAAATAACAATTCAAATGAATTTCTACATAATGTTTTTTATGCTTATTGTATCACTGCATGCGGTTCATCCCAAATACATTTCTCAGATTCACACCGGATTTTTGGTTTCGGAATGAATGCTAAATCCATTACGTTGGACAGAAACCGTACTCGAGTCCATAAGCGGAACCGTTGTGATGTTTTATGACTGAAACTGGCCTCAGTGACAGAGAAACACACCCTTATCATAAAAACTCAACTGATAAGAGGGTCTAAAGGACGAGCAGGGCATTCACAGAACAGAATCTGTTGGCACGTCTCACAAAGGAAGTCCAATCTTAAAAAATGAACATGATTTCTTGCTTTCTGTTGATGTTTTTGGTGTATGGATTGGTCTCTACTGCATCAGAGGGTACGTTGAGGTTTTTTTCATGATAATATTTGTAATGAATTCTTGACACCAATAACGTTGTACTCTTTTTGAATCTGATATATAAAACAGTACTTGCTTCATGAGGTCATCACAGAATGATAAGAAATGCTCTATGGTTGTAATGAATATGAATAGTCATTATTATTCCCATTCAACAATTTTTTCTTTATTATTGCCATATTATGTCCAGCAAAACCATTGAAGGATGGAATTACATTTATTTTTTCAGGCCTAATGTGCAAAGATCCAGTAGACGAGGGCACAGGAGGAGAAAAGCACCTGAGGTTTCACTATGATACCCAGTCTGGTGTTTGTACGCCCTTCTTCTATAATGGACAGGGTGGAAACAGCAACCGCTTTGAAAGTGATAAAGACTGTCTGAGAGCGTGCTCAGCAAAATACAATGAGATGTATCCAAGTGATGGTATAACAAACAACCTTTAACAAATCTGTCTTTAGTGTTTCTTGAATTTACATTTGGTAAAAGATGTGTGTTGCTATGTTCTTGCGTGTCAGATCTGGTGTGTTCTCTACCGATGGACCGAGGCAACTGTTTTGCCACCATTCCACAGTATTACTATGACAGTGTTGAGAAGATCTGTCGTTTATTCCTGTATGGAGGCTGTCAGGGGAACGGCAACCGTTTTGATAGCAGAGAGGACTGTCAGAAGATATGTCTCGGTCAGTTCATCTCAAATCATATTTAAGATCTGTAACAGAAAGGCAAGTTCCTATTGTGAGGATCACATGTTCAGTTTCTCTGCCTGCGTTGATATGAGTATCTGAAACGCGTGCAATTTACACAAACAACTTTAGGAAAGATGTAATGATCCCTACAGAGAAAAGTAACCGTGCTGTATTTTTGAAGTAGTCCATTCCCAAAGATCAGAGCGTATTATAGTTAAGTGAAACTAAAACTATTAAAACATTTTTTTAAATTGGCCTAAAAAAACATGGCCTTTAAATTAACCTTGAGGCCATAAAATAAACAAAAACTACGATAAAGCTGAAAAAACTTTAATAGCAATATAAAATTATCCCAAATATCATAAAATGACAAAAAAACTATAATAGCCATCTTCACAAAAACACAGAAAGTTACATTAGTAAAATATATATATATATATGTATATTAAAATAGTATTTTTATTCTTACGTTGAATCATTAGCTGGTGTATGTTGTAGTTTTTATCTGTGGTGTTTGTCTTTTCTCTTTTTATCCAGCAGGGTTCGATCTAACCATATTCACTTTTTATTAAACCTTTGATTTTACAGCAAAATCCGGACGCCTGCTGTCTGGTGAAAATGCCCCAAACCCAGACCAAAAAAATGTTGATGCAGGTAATTTCACATTTAAAAGCATTATTTACTTCATTCATACTCATAAGAAATAGCAGATGATTAACATGAAACTGTCTTTGCATCATTCCCATCAACGAAGGGTCATTTGTAACACGCATGTATTGTTTTCTCAGGGCTGATTGTTGGTGTTGTTGGTGGTCTTGTGTTTGCCGCTGCTGGTATTGCTGCTGTCGTGATGTTTGTCCTGCACAAGTAAGTATCAACAGATCTCATGAATTTGCATATGGTGTCATTTGTCTTTCCTGTGTTAAATTATGATGGAACACATTGAAGTTATTGTATTTACTAACACTTAACAGAGATGAACCAAAACCACAGCTGAAGAAAACCTCATTCTTTTTCTTTTTAGGAAAGGCAAAAAGGCCGAACGAAAGCCAGTGCCGACAAACGACATCGAAATAAACTAGACCATCACTGTCGGAACATCACTGTTTGTACATAATTTGTGCTTTTATATCCGTTTATCATTTATTCAAGTCATGTTCTCAAAGTGGTAACCATAGTTGCTCACCGGTACATATAAAGGGTCTTGAATTTCGTTTTTTTTTGGGAGGTTTATGAAAATAAAAAACAACCTAGCTCAAAAAAAGAGGACAGACGTCAGATCTTACTGTGGTTCTCATTATTGATGACACAACTGATAAATCATAGCAGTTGTTATGTGTTCTGTATTGTTTTGTAATGAGAGCTTTTATTAATAAAATGAAACTCATTTATAAGTGTAGTCATGTTGATTTATTTGGGTCACGTGTAGAGGGCATATTGTTCAGCCATGGACAAACAGTGTAATCTACTCCCATAATTAAGGTGCCAAAGTGACATCATCCACACCCAAGGTGACATCTTTTCATAAAACACAACACGGATATTAAACCGTGTACTCACCCTAATGTCATTTGTTATTAAGTCAAAGTTATGTTTGAAACATAAAAGAAAATGTTTTGAGAAATGTCTCAGTGGTTCTTCAAAATATAAAAAGAAAGTCAAACAGGTTTGTAATGACATGGCCCTGTTT